>NW_027397065.1:74095518-74315496 GCF_003265705.2 Callorhinus ursinus | reverse complement strand
AGAAAGAAAGAAAGAAAGAAAGAAAGAAAGAAAGAAAAAAAGAAAGAAAGAAAGAAAGAAAGAAAGGAAGAAAGAAAGAAAGAACACATTAACTACATTAGGTAATGGGTATATTGGTTAGTTTGTGATAATTACTTCACAAATGTATATGTATATCAAAACATAAAGTTGTGTACCTTAAATATATGTAATTTTTATTTGACAAGTATATCTCAATAAAACTGAAGGGAAAAAAATGATGTATTACAGATACTTGTGATAGTCCAGAAGACAATGTTGTTTGAAAAAAGTACTGTAATGAGAAATTCTTTTCTTATAGTTATACTGGCAGTGTTTTTGTCCTCTTGGGGTAGATGAAATAAGAGCCCATTTTTGCACAGTAAGGTGTTATATATGGATGAAATACAGTCTTAAGAAATTTTACTCATAATTTCTTTAATAAATATCAAAGTTGTGCTACGGAACATTGAATCTAAAGGTGTATCATAAGGAAAGGGAAGCAAGAGTGAATGAGAAAATCATGAAGCAAAAAACTGAGCTCAGTAAGTATTAATATTGGGCGCCTGGGTGGCTCAGTTGGTTAAGTGACTGCCTTCGGCTCAGGTCATGATCCTGGAGTCCCGGGATCGAGTCCCACATCGGGCTCCCTGCTGAGCAGGGAGTCTGCTTCTCCCTCTGACCCTCTTCCCTCTCGTGCTCTCTATCTCTCATTCTCTCTCTCTCAAATAAATAAATAAAATCTTTAAAAAAATAAGTATTAATATTATATCAAATAAAATTTAGGAACATTAAATATTACATGAGGCATTTTATGTCAAGTACAGAAATATACAAGTCAAGATTATGTATGTACCAGATAAACTAACACCAAAATATAGGACTATAAGTAATTGCAAAAATAAAAGAAAGTCAGAGAAATAGTTACATAAAAAAAACTTCAACATTATTTGTCTATAATGAGTAAATAGGACAAATGCAATAAAAATCTTACTAAATATCAAAAAGGCTAAATAAATTATATTTACACAATTGTTTATTACTTAGTTTTCTATAAATCCTGTTTGTACAATTTTGAGACTCTGGAATACATGTGTAATGCAAGATAACTCAAAGAAAATAACATCCAATTAAAGAGCAATCAACAAAATCTGGGCAAGCAGTTTTTAATGCAACATGACAAAATAGATAAAAAAATGAAAATAAAGCAAATGACAATCTGTTCCCGTTCTAATCTAAAACCTTTAACATAGCCGATATTAACTTTGTAGTTTATTTTCCACATTTTTCCTAATGCTTAAAATATATCAGATTCACTCATGTAACATCCCCTTTCTTCCATTTTTCCTCTTCTTCCTTTTTCCCACTCTTTTTTTCTTTCTCTCTTCCCTGCCCCTGTTCCTTCCCTCTTTGTTGTCTTCCACCTTTTGCCACTTCTCTTTTTTCCTTCCCTCTCTCCCACCCTCCCTCCCTCCCTCTTTTCCTTCTTCTGTCCTTTTTTTTCCTTTTTTAAAAATCTTCTGTAATATTTAGAGAGAAATCTATTCATGTTATTACCCTTATTAATCTTATCTGAAATGTTAGGATTGTATATAATTGAACAGTTAAATATACATATAGAAATAAAATCTAATGATCTGCAAAGGCAAGTAATGGAGTAATGGCTGCTTCTGAAAGTTAATAATAATTTTGCTATTTACACATGATTTTTAGTTTTTTAAAATTTGTTTTGCTCCTTGCCTTGTTTATTTGTTGAAAGTTTTAGTTTTATTTTATTTAGTTGGGTTTTTTTTTTTTTTGCTGTTCCTAACAATAAGATAATGTAATGGTAATTCTAGACATACATGTAATAAGTAATCGAAATTCATGGAAAACAAAAAAGAATGGGTGAGACAAAATAAACTTGTCTGTAAATGATAAATTGTAAAAAAGAAATGAATGTAATTTATGCATGAGTAAGTTTTACTAAAATTATTATGTTAGTGGAATAATGATCACTGATAAAAGTAATTTTTTCCATGTCTGGATTTTTTTTTCTTTGTTTTTTGCTTTTTTCAGTTTTGCACATCATGTGGATATATACAGCACCAAAGTAAAACAAACAAATAAAAAACACGTTTCCCTTGCTATCTGAAAGTAGAGCTTTCCTGAGAAATCTTTAGTAAGCTCAAATAGCTTAAGGCAAAGAATATCTCTGCTTTCTGAAAGTTTGCTTTTAGGAAAGATTTACATGAGCATGGTAATGACTTTTTTTTTTTTGTGAAAGCGAAACTCCTATTCACATTCATTTCCTTTATTGAAAACAAGTACTACTGTAGGTCTTTGATAAGAGAAGAAGTGGCTTAAGGCAAAATTTTGGAAAGTGAGGGATACCTGTACTGAAACTTTCTGTCCATAATGGAGATTATCTTGACTTATTAATTTTTTAATTACCATGGTGATGAAATTAATGAAATCTGTATCAGATAATGAGGGTGTTTCAGACAGTAAAGTGGAGAAAGGCATGAGAAAATTTAATTTAAATCACTTTATAGTCACATGGTTATCTAAAAATTTTTATCTCTATTTTTTCATTTATGTAAAGAAGTCATGTGACAGGAAGGAAAAGATGATCCAGTAAACAGGGAGTAGTCATTCTGCCCTTTATGAGTTGAGCTTTTTGAATCAAATTGCTTAACTGTCTATGCTTCAAATTCTTTATCTCTAAAATGAACATACTTACTTGGATATACTTCCTTACTTAAGACATGAGGTAGTTCATGTTAAGTACTTGATTGCCTGACATCTATCATATGGAAGTTTATTATTGTTTTTTTTTAAGATTTTATTTATTTATTTGACAGAGAGAGACAGAGCGAGAGAGGGAACACAAGCAGGGGGAGTGGGAGAGGGAGAAGCAGGCTTACTGCCAAGCAGGGAGCCCAATGTGGGGCTCGATCCCAGGACCCTGGGATCATGACCTGAACCAAAGGCAGATGCTTAACGACTGAGCCACCTAGGTGCCCCGGAAGTTTATTATTGTTATGGTGCATATTACTAGTATTAAAATTTGTCTTCAATGATAACTGCTGTATCTTAGACTAAAACTTGTACTAATCAATGTTTAAAAACATTAGTCTTTCTAAATCACTTAAGTGTTTATTAAGTGATCTTATCAGGACAATAGTTTCTGTGGGGGCTTTTTTTTTTTTTTTCCTAGTTCTCAGTCTGATTTCTATGCTACTTGGAAAATGTTATTAATAATGATTAGATATATAAATATATTTACATAACCCTTTTTATTTCTGTTTCAATAAACTTAGTTATTTGTTTTTGTTTTTGTTTTTAAAGATTTGATTTATTTATTCATGAGAGACAGAGAGAGAGAGAGAGAGAGGCAGAGGGAGAAGCAGGCTCCCAAGGAGCAGGGACCCCGATGCGGGACCTGATCCCAGGACCCTGGGATCCTGACCTGAGCCGAAGGCAGACGCTTAACCATCTGAGCCACCCAGGTGCCCTAAACTTAGTTATTTGGAAAAACTATTTTTTAAGACTTATGTGTTAATATTGCATGTTCTTTTTTTTAAAGATTTTATTTATTTATTTGACAGAGAGAAACAGTGAGAGAGGGAACACAAGCAGGGGGAATGGGAGAGGGAGAAGCAGGCTCCCTACTGAGCAGGGAGCCTGATGTGGGGCTCTATCCCAGGACCCTGGGATCATGGCCTGAGACGAAGGCAGACACTTAATGACTGAGCCACCGAGGTGCCCCTATTGCATGTTCTTCTAAGTTAGCATAAAAATATTCTACTTTTATACATATGCCTATGGCTTTTTCTTTGTTTTACAAACCAACATCCAGGTAGTTTAAGGTTTTGGAAAGAAGTATGGTGGCATAAGTCACAAGAAAAATTAATAAGATAATTAAGGAGCAGAAGTGCCGCCTGCTAATGCTCTAAAGGCTAAAATAACTAATATGAAATACCAAAGATACATGTTTGAAGGCTGTTGTTACAACTCAACACTGCTAATGGTTTGGGCAATTATTTTTTCTTCAGTAATTATTTTTCTTTACTATTTTTGAAATCACAATTTACAAAGAAACTTGGAAGTTGTGCATAGATGTCACAAGATGCAGAGTTGAGTAAGAGGAGAATGGTATTGTATAACAAGATACTTCATGCTTGTGTTCTAAATTGCTTTTGTTGATCTGTATCTTAGCTTATCCTGGTCCCTTTTAGTGAAAATAATAATTTGAATACCATAGTATGAATACTAGGGTAGCCCACTGACACAAGTTTAGGCAACATTTTAAATCCTTCAGTGGACATATCTAGGAAATATTTTTAATGAGAAAATGACATATTCATTCACTTTTTCATCAGGTAACCCATAAAGTACAGAAGATGTACAACATGGATCTCAAGGCCCCAAAATATGGTCTTTATCAGTTTTAGGAAACTATTATCAGGAAAGCTACTCCTGCAATGAGGAAGATTCCAAGGTAATCCTGATCACACAAAACAAGTAAAATTAGGAATTCCGATCTTAACTACACTGAAGGGAAGTCCTTTCTTCACACTGAAGGCAAGTGTGTTAAATATAAAATAATTTCTCTAAGTAACATCTCCCAAAACTGTTCAGTAGGACACAACATCCACAGGATTATCAATAGCTATCACACGATGAAATGTTTCTAGAGCCAAAGAAAGTATGGAGAGTGCTGATTTAAGCTGTTGTCTTGACTGCAGGACTTCTACCCTGTGACTTTCCAGTAGGAATATAAAAAGTGCTGTGTGGTGAGACTGAGTAGGCTATAGAGTACTCTCAATAGCACGTAGAGCTGTGCTGTATGTGAAGTTCTGTTGACATTAGTTATGAGAGTATATGAATTTAAGTACAAATTACTTAAAACTAAATAAAATTAAAATTCGGACACTTCCATGCCAAGATGAAGTAACAATGACAAGATTTACTCACCCACATGTAACAACCCATAAAACAAATGAAATAAATGAAACAACAATTTTTAGGACACAAAACACTACATTGGGAGCGCCTTGGTGGCTCAGTAGGGTGAGTGGGTGACATGACTTTGAATCAGGTCATGATCTCAGCGTCCTGGAATCAAGCCCCAGGTCAGGCTCTGTGCTCAGCAGGAAGTCCGCTTGTCCCTCTCTCTCTGTTCCTCCCTCGGCCCCCGTTCATGTTTGCTCTCTCTCTCTCTCAAATAAAAAATAAAATAAAATAAAACAAACAAGAAACAGTACACTGGACATCCCGAGAGACTGGAAACGAACAACAAACAGTAGTCCTCCAGTTGCCCCAAATTCCTGCCTGGAGAGAATTTCCAATCCTGGCTGGGGGGGGGGGGGGGTGCGCAGTGAACCTAGCAGAACCTCTGGACTCCCTAACTTGAAACAAAGCTGGGAGTCTAAGGAATTGAAGGCAGTGACATTTGTGCAAGATGGAGTACTGAGAGGAAACGCCTACACATAAAGAGAACGAGAGAGAGCTACAGTCACTTGGGTGCTGAGCTGAGTATTGGGCAACACGTGGGTGTGAGGTAATGACCTGAGACCAAGGAATGAAACACACAAAATAAAGTCCCTGGATCAAGTGTCAGCAATAGTGCCTCTTGCTTCCAGTTGTACACACACACACACACACACACACGGCCAATGGCTAAAACATGAAAATATGTTCAAAATCATTAGGGAAATGCAATTAAAAACAGAACTAGATAAAAATTTATCCACTTAAGTGGATAAAATTGAAAAAGACTGAGATAAGTATTTCTGAGGATGTGGACTAACTAGATGTCCGTTATTTATAAATTAAACATGCAGTTAACATTTATCCCAGCAAGTACACATTTGGGTATTTACCCAAGAAAATAAAAACAGAGTCCTACAAAAAGATTTGTAAATGAATGCTTATAGCAGATTTAAACAGAGTGGTCCTCATACAATTGAATGATGTGCAGAATAAGAATTGGATAGACTACTGATATCCATAGTAAAATAGATGAATTTCAAAACATTAAGTTGGGGGGAAGAAGGTAGATAGTAAAAATACATAACATACATTTTTAATTTCTCACCTATAAAAAGCTCTATAAAGGAAAAATATGTGCATTTCACTGTACATAAAGTATATAGGGAGGGAGGACATTTTTTCAAATATGTGTGTGTGTTTCTTATCAGGTCACAAACTCTTTTGACACAGCTAAATTATTTCTATTCAATATTTTAAATCTCTGTTGAAATACATTATGAGATAGCAATGACTCTCAGATTTTATGACTCCTTAATGTAGACATTCTCCTTTTCCCTTTTGTAACCAGAGCTGTAAAAGAAATATGATTTTTAAATAGATGGGTAATAGTAATATTAACAAATCTCTAGCTTGAAGTGATGATTTCTGTTTTTGAGTATAGAATGTGAGCATGGGCTTTATTACTAATTACTTAGGGAGAAAATCTAAAATGCACAAACACACACAAATGAGTTATATACATGGAAAAAAATAAACCAAACCTGTACTCAAAGCCCCCCCCAATATATGTATAGAGCAGAATCTTGGTACTTAAGGATTTTTTCAAAGTGTGATAAACATTAAAAACAAACCAAAATGAAATCTAGTTTTAATTATTTCAAGTTTCTCATTCTGAAAATAAATATCATTCTAAAAGAAGAAAAATCTTTCACTTTCACACAAAAATAATAAAGCAAGCCAAAATGATTTTTGATGTCATTCTTACTCCAAGAGGAAACCATGTCCACGCTACTTGGGCACAGCCCTTATTCCAGATTGCAAAGGAATTCACATTGTTGAAGGAAAAACATGCAATTTGTGGCAAACAACTAAATGATAGTCATTTTGCTTATTGGCAAATGGTACATGTGTCTGATATGATACCATTTCTTCATCTAGGCTTGAGAAAATGTAACAAATATTTCTGTGCTTAAAAAGAAATATTATTTTATTTTTTGGAAGAAATAAAGTATTTGAATGGGTAACACGAAGTAGCTTCAAAAAGTAGAATAAGGATGATACAGTAAACGCTACAGGAGACAGATTTCAGCTTGGTTTCAGAGGAATCTCTGCTGACCTCAAATAGATCAGAGTACATGATCTATTTAATCATTTGAGCTGCAATGGTGCAATCTGTATTTTTGATAGAATCTAGTATCTTTAATTTTCCCCTCTTGGGTATATCAAATATTTTAGAAAGATATATCAAATTCCTTTATTTGTTTTAATATCTCAAAAATATTGTTCTTACTCTATGCCAATGTCTCTATTTTCCTTAAAATATTTTATTATGTGAAACACTTGACCGATGAAAGGAGACTATAATAGAGAAGAAAATAAGTTTTAAGAAGTGCTTTTGTATCTTTAATTTTTACTTTTTTCTTTTGCTTAATTATGCTGGTTCTGTAAAATTTTTCCAAAAAGAAAAATGCAATATTGTTGAGTAGGAGTGTTTAGGGCTTGGGCAAATTTTTATGCCAAAGAATTCTCCTGTGTAACTCCAAACTGAGAGCAAACAAGTAAGACACTGAATTTGTTGGAATAAGAACTCTCCTCACATCCAGTAAAATAAACGTGGCTTTCTTTTGTTGTGGGAGATGAGAATGTACCTTTTAGGCCAAAAACATTAGTTCTACATTATACTGACTTGAAATATTTATTATGAAAAGATTGACAAGAGCTCTGGAGTATCTTACAGTCTGCTGGGATCTGCCCTGAAACACTGACACCATGACTTATCTCACACTGAATATATTCAAGGAACATAAAACAAGTTGATTGTTATAAAACCAGAGTGATTTTTTATGTTCTGAAGAATTGCATTTACTCTGCAAGTCTTCCATATCAAAAGTTAAATGTTTTCTAATTTGAATATTTTCTTGGATCAAAGTGCCTTTTTTTTCTAAACTAACCAAGATTCCAAATGTTTAGTAACACCCAGGGCATTGTAGGAATGAGTTACGTTTTAGTAAAAACTGCATTACCTAGTCTTACTTCTGGAAGAGTTGAATACATGTGAAAGTTTTTATAAAGCCAGATGTCCCTGGTTTACACTGAGATGTGTCCCCCTCTACTGGCTGCCTCTCAGTACTGAAATTTACATGGTTAAACATAAATACCATTGTACATTGTATTGGATGCCTTCAAAAACAATTAACATCTTTATGTGGAATCACAAAAATCCCCAACTTTTTTGTAGTTCCTCTGGATTAATTATGATTGATCCTGAATTGCAATTAAGCTCTTTTAATGTGTAAATAATCTTGTATTTCCTCAGAAGTGTTTAACACACTTCTCATCGTATGTTTATCTTCTGCCGTTTTATCTTCTCTAATGATTTCAGCTACACTTATGTGTTGGTAGTTTACAAATTCAAGAGCTAACCTACCTCTTTCTCTAAGTGTTTTAGAGTTATCTCTCTGTTTCTCCATTAGTATCTTGTAAAGATATATTGATATACAATGATAGAATGTGAACTCATCTGTTTCTAACAAAGCCTACTCTCTCCCTCCATTCTTTTATTTATATTAATTCAGTAGAACCAGTCATTAAAGCAAGAATTTGGGTAGTGGTGTGTGACTGCATCCCAGATCATAATTACCTTCTTTTACAAAACAAACAAACAAACAAACAAAAAAACACATAATGCTGAATTCCCATTAAAAAAAAAGTGTGAAAACATTTTTTTTCACTTTACATTAAACAGTACCAAAACTTTTGACCCTCATTATTTGGCCACCTGGAATACTAATAAAGTGCCCCAATCGCAATCATATTCAACATAAATTAATTATCTAAACTGCTGTTCCAGTGTTTTATTTTAAAAAATATATCTTCTATTTTAAAATCGAAGAGCTTCCTTTTATTTTATATAATCTCCTTTATATGACTTTGCTTCTATTTCTGCAGTGTCATTACACATTTTTCTTATACTTGTCTTTGTACCCAAAACACAAACCAACTTGTGATTTCAAGTGTATACCTCTTTCAATTTCTTTCCATACCTTTCATAATGCTACATATTCATGTTCACTATCTATTGTTCTATGGTGGCTCTTCTCAGAATGAACTCAGACGTCGTTTCCTCCATGAAGCCTTCACACACTTTCACAAGCTTTGTGAATTGTCTTACTTTTGTATCCACACATTGTCCATAATCTCTTTTTCATCTTTGGTCCTGTGGGTGCCTTGAGGATAGACCTTGAGATAGGTACTGGATAGACTTCTTTGAAAGTAGGGTTTGTTGATTACTCAGGTTGCATGGTCACAGTTGAAATTTTTGCTGAAATACACATGCCATTGGCCAAAATCCATACACAATTCAATTAACCCAACCAATAAACTAAATTAGTTTTACAAATTCCATTTTCAATGTTACAGATTAATAAGAGTTATATACTTTCTGAATGAACCTTTCTGGAATTTGCATTTTCAAGCAGTCTTAAGACTAAATCTTAGAGATCGTATTTTTAAATATTAATTTGAAAAATAATACCTTATTTTTAAATGGCATTTAGCAAATTGCCATTGAAAATAAAGCACAATATTTCAGAACAAAATACATGCCGGCAATATAATTAGAATTCTTATTAACTTTATAACTTCTTAAGTTAATACCTTGAGTAATATATAATTATTTTTCTATTTCATATAAGAAAAAAAAAGGCATAAAGAATAGTAAGCAGCTTGCCCACAACCTGGTAAATGGAGGAGTGAAATTTGAAATACAGATTTTTGATGCTAAACTAGTACTTTTAAGTATTACTTTTAATTGCATACACAATATTTTATATTTTATTCTAATGAAATCTTTATTTTACTAATGTTACTTTTATATTTTTCACATCTATAATTTTCTGAATTAATTTTTTAAATAATTCAAGTAAGATAATTTTTGTTTCTTAGTCTAGCAATTTGGCAATATTTCAGAGGCTTATATCTACATTTACCAATTAATCTAAATTCATGGTATTAGAATTTTAAAATAAAACTCTTAGAAAAAAACATGCCTAAAGTTACATTAATAATTAAAAAGTAGAGAAAATGTTGAAACCAATTGACATGCTTTAAAAAGTATTTACAAATAAGGTGTTCAATAACTATTCTAAAATCATGGTTCTTTAATGATAGTGTATTATCATGTCAAAACTGATATTAACACCAAAAGCAAAATTTAACCATCTAGCGTAGAGAGAGAATATGAAAAAAAGGATCTCTTTGTCTGTATGGCGAGGTTTTGGCAGACTGTTCTTTCTCTATTTCTCTACTTATAAAGATTTAGCTAGTAGTAGACATTACCTTCAAAACAGAAGAAAAAAATTTAGAAGTTATTAAATAATATTTTAAATTTGGTCATGTATTTTTAGCAAAATATGGGCATACTAAAATTGGGTTAAATTAATGAAGTGTAAGTATTAAAATTAAAATTATACTGTTTGAATATATGTGAAGCAAACAAAAGTAGCCAAGCAACATTCAGTAAACTCAAAATTTGCAGGATCAAAAATCTAAAAGAGATACACCTTACTACCAATACATAAGTGTAGGGAACATGCAAGAAAACTTCACTGGTACAGTTTTGAGGTTTAGGATGCAGAAAGTAGAGTCTTAGAAGAAGAAGCCTGGATATAAAATGAGTGAGTGGTAAGATGCAGAAAAGTATTGTGCCACCTTGGATTTTGTTTTTTCAGCTGATGCTTTGCAATTTTTGCATCCCTATGACTACCATGTAAAACATACACTTGAAAATGTAGGCTGATGTCAAGAATGATTCCTGATTCAGGGGCATCCTGAGGGAGAAAGTCACTTTCTTACAAGTAGCTCTTGGACTAGATATCTAAGAAGATATCTTAGGCAGGTGGGTGTTAAAAATTATTTCTCCTACATTTTTGTGTATTTTAATCATTAAATAGCTTTTAATTTTTTATAAGTAAATGATTTGTTTATTTCATATGGAAGTAGGAAGCTGAGCATTTAAAAATGATTTTACATTAATTTTTAAATTTAAGTTGGGATGATACTTCTAAGGATGAGAACTAAAATCCAAATTGATCAAATAAATAAGCTTTCTTATGGAAGATCACTGCAAATTTCATAAGCACCCACAAAATGTTACAAAAATTCAAATGTCATCTAAGAGACAATTCTACACCCTTCACTGAAGTTATAGAATAAATGTTAAATGATGCTTATTCCTTGTAAGGCATAGAATTGCCTATTATTTTAAACAATCAGTGAAATCGGATGGTGGAGATGCCTAGAAATTCACATTGGCCAGTTTCTTTTAACAATCTGCTCTGGGGTATTTGTGATATTTTGTGCCATATTTCAGCCTTATTCCAAGCTTGAAATGTGGCACAATAGTCACTATGAGCAACTGGCATATCATGGCCATCTGGCATTTGTTGGCAAAGTACAGTCCTAATTTCATAATGCTCTAGGAAATAGTAACACATGTTTGGTGTAGCAGTCTATCTAAAATGGATAAGCCAATTCATTGTAATTCTGGAATTCTACTAATCCTGGTAAGGCAAATATTGTGGAACACTGTTTTACTGTGTGTATCTGTGTGTGCATTGGTAATCCTTTAAAAGTGAATATATTTGTATTTTTCTATGAATGTAAAAAGGCTCTTTGAAACACACACACACACACACACACACACACACACTCACACACACAAACTCAAAGTGAACCAAAATTATGCAAAGGTTCAAAGGGAATAAGGAGAAAAATAAAGATTCTTTCTTTGCTACTCCTAAGCAGTTTCCCAGTCCAACTCCTGAGAGGTATAACTGCAACATTTTACATATATTTCCATATGCATATACAAATTATATACAGATGCAGACCCATACATACAAAATTGCAAATGTGTTTTAGATAAGCAAGATATTACACTGAATATTTCTCTGCAACTGTGCCTAATTTATCTAATATACATTTCATTTTTAACATCAGTATATATATAGATCTACCACAATCTTTTATATTGCTTTATAGTTCTCCGTTTGTAGGCTATATTAAAACTACAGAATTTACTTACTTCTACCTATATTAGTAGTCATTTTGTTTCCAGGGCTTTGGTTTTAGGGGCAATTATAAATATTATTTCAGTATATATGTAAGTGTATATCTGTGTCCTTGGTGCAGTAGATTACTTTAGATTACTATTAACAGTAGAACTTTCTACTTTTTCAATTAAATAAAGAAAGTGAGCAGGCCCACAAAGCTAGACAATTTTTACTTTAGTTTATGGACTCAAACATAGATACAGCAAATATTGGACATCTTGAATATATTTGAAATCATTGTAGGTATGTTATATTATAAAATTAAATATACACTCGAATCGCCTGTAGCACTAGTATTTTTTCTTTTTTTTCTTTAAATTTTTTATTGTTGTGTTAATCACCATACATTACATCATTAGTTTTTGATGTAGTGTTCCATGATTCATTGCTTGTGCATAACACCCAGTGCTCCACACAGAACGTGCCCTCTTTAATACCCATCAGGCTAACCCATCCCCCCACCCCCTCCCCTCTAGAACCCTCAGTTTGTTTTTCAGAGTCCATCGTCTCTCATGGTTTGTCTCTCCCTCCGATTTCCCCCCCTTCATTCTTCCCTTCCTGCTATCGTCTTTTGTTTTTTTTCTTAACATATATTGCATTATTTGTTTCAGAGGTACAGGTCTGTGATTCAACAGTCTTGCACAATTCACAGCACTCACCATAGCACATACCCTCCCCAGTGTCTATCACCCAGCCACACCCTCCCTCCCACCCCACCCCCACTCCAGCAACCCTCAGTTTGTTTCCTGAGATTAAGAATTCCTCATATCAGTGAGGTCATATGATACATGTCTTTCTCTGATTGACTTATTTCACTGAACATAACACCCTCCATTTCCATCCACGTCGTTGCAAATGGCAAGATCCCATTCCTTTTGATGGCTGCATAATATTCCATTACACACACACACACACACACACACACACACACACACACACACCACATCTTCTTTATCCATTCATCTGTCGATAGACATCTTGGCTCTTTCCACAGTTTGGCTATTGTGGACATTTCTGCTATAAACATCGGGGTGCATGTAACCCTTCGGATCCCTACATTTGTATCTTTGGAGTGAATGCCCAGTAGTGCAATTGCTGGATCATATAGTAGCTCTATTTTCAACTTTTTGAGGAACCTCCATACTGTTTTCCAGAGTGGTTGCACCAGCTTGCATTCCCTTCAACAGTGTAGGAGGGTTCCCCTTTCTCCACATCCCAGCCAACAAAGCCTACTTTGTCACATAGTAGTACACATACAAAGCTTTATTTTGGCTGTTATTTTCACGATATATATTTTATATCTTTCTATTCTCACATTTTCTGTGTCCCAACTAAAAACTAAGTGTTTCTTATGCACAGTATTTTTTTTCATTTCTTTGGATTTCAGCAGCTTTATTATGATGTGTTTGGGTGTGTATATATATATATATATGTATATATATATATATATATATATTTATCAATTATTACAGGGGTTTATTGTGCTTCAGGAGTCTGGAGGTTAATATCTATCATAAGTTTCAGAAGATGTTCAGCTAGTATTCCTCAAGTATTTTCACTTAAATTATATGCATTTTAGGTTCTTTTTTTTCCCGGCTTCTCACATGTTCCTTACCACTGCCACACGCGTGCATACACAACTTCTTTTCTGCATTATCCATTCTCATTTCCCTTTGTTTCTGTGCATCCAATGCAGTGAAGTTGTCTTCTGCTGGGTCTAGCCTGCTCTTAAAGTGACATGTTGGACTCTTAATTTCATTTAATAAATACTAAAATTTCCATTTAGATCTCTTTTAGAGAATCAAATATTCTGGTACAAATGTCTATTATGTCTTCAGCACATAAGAAAACTAAATTATCTCTAGAAGAAGGTAAATTACTGTAGGGGCCGAGGGCAGGCCACTCCAAGTTGGACCACCTTGGCATAAAGATAATTTTGAGTTAAAAAGCAATCAAAACCCAACAGATTCAGGAAAAGCTCTTTACCTTCCCCACAACTGCCTAGAAAAGAATTTAAATAGAGTACCTGCTCCAGGAAGAAGGTTATCACCATAGGTAACTATGTTATTTGACAAATTATGTGTGGTAGACAGGGAGGAACCTAGTGAGGCCTGTTTGACAAAGTCCTCTATGCCCCATTGTTTCTGAGTGACCCAGCAAATATTTGTTTTTCAATATTTTTTCATCTTCCTATGAATTGCATTCCTTCCCTTTGAAGTCCCAGGCCTCTACCCCCTTCCTCTTAGTTCAGAATGACATTTATACATCATTTTGCCTGGACTGTCTTTGGAATTTCCATGTCTGTACATGTGAAATTAAATTTGGATTTTCTCCTGTTAACCTGTCTCATGTCAATTTGAGTCTTAGTCTAGCCGCTAGAAGGACCTTGAATGGGACAAGATATTCTTGCTCTCCAGCATCACCTACATCTCAATATCTTAATGTTTCATGTGTAGCATTCAGAACTGATTCAAAAGTGTGTCTTATAGGCCCACAGGTACTTCTCACCCACTTACTCCTGGCAAGAACAGGCTATAGAGACTTCACCAATGGTAGCATCTGCCTGAAGACTTGCTTCTCACTGCTTCAATAATCACTGTTCTAATAGGTTACATTTTACTACTAAATCTTATAAATTTAAAAGTCTTTGGGATTTCCCACAGGGACATATTTCTGTGCTACCTTTTTTTGCTGTGGTTGCTGCCCATGTGGTCATGGTGCTCTTGTCCTGAAGGCATTTATGTTCAATGTAAACAACTGGAAAACATGTATTAAAAGCAAGAAAACTTAAAATTCTCCATAATTACACCGCCTAGAAAGAACTGCTCTTTTGGTTTATATTCTATGTCCAGTTTTGAAAATAATTTCTCAGTGCTAGTTTAATATACCTTACAGTTTAAGTTAAAATTCTGCCAGTTTAACCTGACTGCTAATGGCAGTTTTTCAGATGAGTGATTGTTTGATTTAGATAAAGTTTATTTTATCTCTAATCTTTTAGCTACTCACCCATATTCTAATAATATCCTATTATTGATCATCCTAAAACAATGACCTTTACTTAAGCATTTGCCGTTACCCATCCCTTATATCGTTTTTATGTCTTAGACTGAACTAAAGACATGGAGAGTTTGTTAGGTATAAACCAAATAAAGATATTTGTTTTTATTTGTTAAGAAAAATAAATTATAAGAGTGTGTGGTTATTTGGAGTATGTTTTTAGTGTTGCTAATGGTTGAGTATCCTCTACAATTTAAACATCTTCTTTAAGCAGTTATACCAAATATAAAGTGTTAAAAATATTTGAGTTGGGAGTATTATGTAGGATTTTAGGCAGTCCCATCTTTGCATGTCCTGACATACTTAGAACTGTTGTTCATCCAATTTCTTCTTATATAATGCCAAAGTTTCAGTCATATTTTTGGGACCTTATGCTCTGTTTATGAAATATTAACATCTATACTGTTAGATCATTTTGTTAATTGTAGATATTTACTGAATACAAAATGATATGTGTATTTTTCTTCAAGTATTTAAATCATGGATACATGCAAAAGCAATTGAAATTGCTACTAGGGAAAAAGTATCCACCTTATTCAAATATATGCACTGCAAGTGTTTTAAAATTAGAATCAAATACTGACATTGATATTTAAAATGATTGCAAAATAGGCTTGTTTTCAAACCATTTTTTTTCTCCCTAGGTTTTAACTGTTAACTCACTAGTCACTGCTCTTTTTAACTATATTCAACAACATATAATATTTAAAAATATATTTTTCTACAATTTTTCTGGTTTCTTCAAGTACAGTTTATGCACTTGATAATGCAAAGAAAGAAAACCTACATTTTGAACCCTATAAATGTCTTTGCAAAGGAATATATTAAATATTGTTTTAAAATTGACCTAAGAGTGTAGTAGCCTTAATTAGGAATTATAACTTGAAGTGTCAGTACCAGCTGCTGGTTTTGCACCATTTACTGTAAATAACATAAATTTTTTATCATTAGATAAGTATATTATAAAGAAGAAAAACTGATAACTAATGATCTATGATCTATTTATTAAAATGTCTGAGAGATAGAGACAATAAAATGCATTAATATAATTGTATAGCTAGATGACTTTTCACATTAATATACACCTATTTTACCATCACCCATCTCATGATATTTCCAGCACCTTTTAAGTTTTTCTCAATCGGTTCCCAAAAGAGTAGATTCTAACACCATAAATTAATTTTGGCTATTCTTGAATGTCTTATTAATGATATCATAGAGTATATATGTGCCTACTTAATTTTCAATGTTGTTTATGTAAAAACAGTTCATTTTTTATTTATTATTTTGTTTCATTGTCTTTGTAAGATATTACATTGTATGATTATATAATAATTTCATGACACATTCTACCACTATTGGACATTTGGGCTGTCTTTGATTTTTGATTGTTATGAATAAGATGCTATGAAAATAATTTCACTTTTTTATGGACACTGACACTCATTTTTTGTGTACATACCTATGAGTATAAATGCTGGATCATAAAATAGGCATATATTTAGTTTTAACAGATGGTGCCAAAGAGTTTTCCAAAGCTACGGTATGGATTTTTACTTCTATCAAGAAAATTATAGGAGTACTTGTGGCTTCATATTCTATCCAACACACGGTTTTACCACTGTTTAATTATAATTCCAGTGTGTATGTTTGTGCTTTTGGTTTGATAAATACTTATTGAATAAGTACCTCTCTGGAATTACTTTTTATTACTCTTGCAGGCCATTTGACATCCTCATTAACTCATTTTATTTAAATTAGGTTATTTGTTAAGAATGCAAATTGGTACAGCCACTTCAGAAAACAGTGTGGAAGTTCCTCAAAAATTTAAAAATAGAGCTACCCTATGGCCCAGCAATTGCACTCCTGGGTATTTACCCCAAAGATACAGATGTAGTGAAAAGAAGGGCCATATGCACCCCAATGATCATAGCAGCAATGTCCGCAATAGCCAAACTGTGGAAAGAGCCAAGATGCCCTTCAACAGATGAATGGATAGAGAAGATGTGGTCCATATATAATACGGAATATTTCTCAGCCATCAGAAAGGATGAATACCCAACTTTTACATCAACATGGCTGGGACTAGAGGGGATTATGCTAAGTGAAATAAGTCAAGCAGAGAAAATCAATTATCATATCATTTCACTTATTTGTGGAACATTAAAGAATAGCATGGAGGATATTAGGAGAAAAAAGGGAAAAATGAAGGGGGGGATCAGAGGGAGAGATGAACCATGAGAGACTATGGATTCTGAGAAACAAACAGGGTTTTAGAGGGAGGGGCGGAGGGGATTGGTTAGCCTGGTGATGGGTATTAAGGAGGGCACGTACTGCATGGAGCACTGGGTGTTATACGAAAACAAGGGATCGTGGATCACCACATCAAAAACTAATGATGTATTGTATGGTGACTAACATAACATAATAACAATTTAAAAAAAGTTAATAATATGAATATGCTGTCCTTTGAAATACATTTAAAAATATACTAGATCATTAAAAATGTTTAAAAATAAAAATATACTAGACCATTACAAATTAAAAATAAAACCTCCTTACCAACATCAAAAAAAATTAAGTTATTTGTTCAGTATCTTATTAAGTTATGAAATAAAGTTCTAGATAGAATATTTCACTCAGATATTTGTACTGCAAATACTTTCTGTTTATGCTTTGTTCTTTATCTTCATACAATTTTTGTTCAAGAAGAGTTATCTATTTTAGTGATGTACTAATGATCCATCTTTTCTTTTATGATTATTGCTTTCTATGATTTGTTTAATATTTGTCTACTCTGTGTAGTATTCTCCATTTTTAAAAATCGTTGTTTAAGCTTTAATATTTGTTTCTTGAATATTCATCACCTCTATTTGAAACACTCTTACATCTTGAAATACAGAGTACTACTCTCTTTTTCTATTTCCATTTATCTCAGTTCAATTGCTGTCTGTTCTGCATCTGTCTCCTCTTTAGTTGATGAATCTTGTTTTTTCTTGTGTGTTCCTTTGTGTTTATTCTCTCAGGATTCTCCTCTGTTAATAGTGATTTTCACAGACACTTACA
Source organism: Callorhinus ursinus (assembly GCF_003265705.2). NCBI lineage: Eukaryota > Metazoa > Chordata > Mammalia > Carnivora > Otariidae > Callorhinus > Callorhinus ursinus. The sequence goes on along the minus strand of NW_027397065.1, from coordinate 74,297,287 downwards.
TTCTAATGGCTCCTGAGTATGTTTCTTAAACTCTTGCTTTCCTTCCTAGATGCAAATATATATTTTTCTACTGTTTCAAAGAAATATTTCTCCCAAAGTCATCTCTTGTGATTTCACAGGACATAGAGTTAAAAAGAGAAGTTGACAAAGTAAGGTAGTTTTTGAGAATATTCAGAGCCAGATAGTCTGCTTTGGATTCCAGTTAAATAACTTACCAACTGGATGCCTTGGACAAGTCATTTAAGCTTTCTGTTCCTCTTCTTTTGTGTAAAAAGGAATTATTATAGGAAGAGAAATGGAGACTGTTGTGCATAGACACCAACGTAGAATATCCATTATGGGAACATGCAATATCAGCAGTATGAGAGAGTAATTAAATTTATATACACACTGCTAATATAAGGAGAGTGGGAAAAATGGCACTGAATCGTTTTGTTTTTCTTTTCTTATAGAGCACAATCATAGAAGTCTAGTAGAAATTCTCTGCTTTTCCATAAGTAACACTCACCTACTCTGTTGTGTTTTCTTGATTCCCATTGCAATGCTGCATTCGACAATTTTAATTGATGTGGTGTGAATAAAAACTTATATAGATATAGGTGAATCCTATTATTTAATTAATTTACTCACTATTCTCTTACGCATTCATTTTTACATTCACTCACATACTCAATAAAACTTTAATTAGTTGTCTTCTATTTGGCAATCTCTAAATTTCTGAGTAGGGAATTTTAAAAAAATAGATTAGCATGATTAAGATAAAGAAAAATGAGAAATTTCAAGGTAAACTGTTCATATATTCTGAATGAACAGACATCCTGAAGACATAGGCTAAGATCATTTGGTATGGGAATGATAATAAGATTTATGTTTTACTAACTTAACGTTTATGTGTTCTTGCTATGATCCATATACTACTAAGTGACCAGTCCAATGGCCATTATTACTAGTTGCCAATGCATTCATTTTCAATAACAGTCATTGAATATTTTCCAGATAGTCATGTTTTAATGTCTCATCTCATTCCTTGCAGCCACAGTGACTTTATGGCATAATCTTTCACAATAAAGCATAAGCCAAATACTGCTAGAGATTTCTGGAAAATATGTTTCCTTTCCTGATACAGGTGTGACTTTGTGTTTTATCCTCCCCAATTCTTTTCCCCAATTTTCCCTGCCTCAAAAATGGATGCAGTGTCTAGAGCTGCAGTATCCAACTAAAATCATGAGGAAAAAAGCCACATACTGAAGGATGTTGAAGCAGAAAGTTCCCATCATTGAACTTTATATTTGAAAAGACAAACATTGTAATTTAAACCACTCTTAATCAGCTTTATTGTTACATATGAAAAGGTGCATTACAATTAGTGGAGTACATAAATCATTCAGGGATTCTGAATCTGACCTTACCCTCACTATCTAGCTATTTAGACAGAAGACTTTCACTCTGAGGATCTAATTGCATATAAAAATTAGATATAAATAAAATGTGGGTCACCCATGACACCTTCGAAGTTCTATGAAATAAAGTCTCTGTGGGATGGGGATGGAAAGAAGGGAAAGAGTTAAAAAGGCAGGAGGAGGGGAGGGAAGATGGGGAATGAGGAAGGATGAACAAGGGGGTAAGAAATAAGATATGACCCATTAATAGTCAGGAAAAACATTGTATGAAACCTTTACACAAAGGAATTCAACAATATAAAGCACATATGACAGTAATTTAGGAAAGTAATGGTTTGAACCAGGAAAACTGAAGGGGCCATCTACGTAGAATGACATTTCCTCCAGTAATTGGCTCCTTCAGGGAGAGCATGAGGAATGAAAGTGATCAGATTGATCTCAGGAGCAGAGACTGTGACACTCTGGAGACCAAACTGAGAATCCTGGGCTTCATATGGTTTAATACAAACACCATGGACATTTCCTATTGGCTACCTGGAGCTCTTAAAGGAACTGTGATGTGAAAAACATGATTGAGTAAATTATTCCAAGTGGTCATTTCAAGATGCAAATATTTTGTTAGTAATGGGGAAGGAATACATGGATTCCCTGTTATCCAGGTTAATTATTGTGCTGAAGCAATAAGAAGACAGAATCTAATGTCATCCCCAGGTCAATTCTCAGATGAACATTTTTTATATTCTGAATAAAGTGAAAGATCACAAAATTCTCTAGTGAACACTCAAGGTGATGACTTACTCATTGGAGAAGAATAAAGCTTTCCCAGAATGCCATATGTTCCAACAAGGTGCTATTCCCACTGCTAACATGGAATGAAAGCACTGAGAGCTGAGAAGCTTTTAGGGATGGCCAATAAAAGTCCTAAGAACATTAATGAAAACTAAACAATACCTTAAAAAACAAACCAGTGTATCTCAAATAATCAGTTTTATGGCTCCTTGTTTTCCTGTGCCTATCTTTGGAAATATGATAGCATGCAGAATTTGCTTAACTAAAGAAATGCAACAGAATCTTAAACTAATGGGTATGTTATGCTATGCTTTACCTTAATGATATGGCACTTTTGGACTATCCCACTTTATATGTAAATTTCTCTAACCCTTGTAAATGGAAAATCTCATATAGACTATGAAACATCATTGGGCTGCATAAAAATTATATCAAAATAGTTTTTCTTGATGACATGCATCCATTAGAAGGAGGCCATAAAAATGTTATAAACATATTTGGATCTGCTAGGTAATGATTTTTCCTGACAAGCTAATGTGCTGTGCTATAAGTAGAAATGGAGTAATATTGTTGAAAAGAACAAAATGACTTTGGTATCTTTTATGCCAAGAAAATCTCAAGGAAAAAAGCAGTACACTCTCCAAAATCCCTGCAGTTAAGATAGCCCCTGGAGAATCACAAATTTTCATGATATTTTCACATGTGCTATCTAGATTGATAGAAAATATAATGATGGATATAGAATATTTTAAATTTTCATTTAAAAAATTCAAACTTGCTAAGGTTGTCACTGCTTTTATGATAAACAATTTCCCTCTGAGTTTTCTATAACTGCACTGATACTTTTGCAGAACTGAAAAATTTAAGATATGTGTGTCAATTTTTATGAATATCATCTTAAAATCTCCTATATTTACTTAATTTTAATCCTACCTTAGGCAAAATTTAGTGCAGCATTTACATATAAGATAAATCTTTGAAAGCTCGACTAAATTCTTACAGACCTGATAAAGAGTTCAATAATCATGTTTTTTGCCATTTAAACATAATATTCAAATTCTAAGTATAAACTCAGCTAAAACTGAAAACTGACAAGCTTATAAACCAGCCTGTGTGGAAAGTTTTAGATACCTTTTAATAGAGAAACTTCCAATTCAATTCATAATTATAAACAGAAAAATAAAAGACAAAAGGAATATCATATATGGCAAATGTTAACCCACAAGATTGCAAAGTTTAATTAAACATTATTTTATATTTTTAAAAAATATTTACTTAGTAAAAATATATAGCAGTGCTTCCAATTTTGGAAACATGAGAGCCTGATCAAAATGATACTCATTCCCAACCTGCAAATAATGAGTATACTAGTTCATTAGTTACTAAAGTAATCATAAATGCATTATAAAATTTGGTTTGGTGAAGAAGACAATTTTATCAAGAGACAGCAGGCCATGATTTATGGCAGTGTGATAGCTTTGATTCCATATGAATGACCAATGGCCATTGGAATTTGAGATAGATAGGAAGTCGGGAGAATTTTACTTAGGCCTGGGCAAACTCAACAGTCAGGATTAAGACTACAGTATAAAGTCAAGGCTCTGGAAGCTTTCCATGAATTGACAAAAAAATTAAAGATTAGTAAATTAATTAATTAGCAGAGGTTCCTTAAAAGCTAAAGTAAGTCGGTCATAGCATGCAACAGAGGACAAAAAATTCTCTCTCTCTCTCTCAAACACACACACACACACACACACGTGTATTAAAAACTTGGTAGGAATTAACCAAAACGTATATCACATATTGGCATGGAGTCCAATAGTTTATTAAACTTAAAGATCAAGAATTCCCAGGCTGAGTAATTATTTCAGCAGCCAATTCCAGGCTGTTAAAACCCCAACCACACATAATAGTGGGAAGAAAGAAAGAATGAGAGAATAAAAGAAAGAAAGAAAATGTATTTCTAAAAGTGCTTTAAATCTATTTCAATTCAGAATTTGTTGGGTAGCAATATGTAACAAACTAAAAAGAGAAAGCAATCTCTGTAACATTAATTTCACACACAAAATATGGAGAAAAAAATAGCCCTAAAATGTACAGAGGCATAGGTCCAAAAATTAAAATTTGAAATTTTATAATCATGTTATATATGTAATTTAAAATAGATTTCAAATTATTTTAAATTATTATTTTAAATTTCAGATTTTACTTCAGCATGAAATAGTAAAACCTAACATAGATATAGCCAAATAGCTAACTTAAAAATAAAATCCAGCTGGTACTCAAAGAGCTAATTAGACCTGTATGGAATTGTCATTGGAAATATATTTGTGGAAATCACTCAGATATATACAGAATTTTTTTTTATGGGGAGATTAAAGAACGTGATAAAACAAGAAAGTCCAATAAAGTCTTTTTAGGAGATTCGGGGGAAAAAAAGGAAGAATGGGAAGAAACAATATTTAAATAGAAAATGACTGGGCACCTGGGTGGCTCAGTTGGTTAAGCGACTGCCTTCGGCTCAGGTCATGATCCTGGAGTCCTGGGATCGAGTCCCACATCGGACTACCCGCTCAGCGGGGAGTCTGCTTCTTCCTCTGACCCTCCCCCCTCTCATGCTCTCTCTCTCTCTCTCTCAAATAAATAAATAAAATCTTTAAAAAATAAAAAATAAATAAATAGATAATGACTAACATTTTTTGGAATGGATAAATGTTCTAGTTGAAACCGAATACTGAGAACAATAAAAATCCATAAAAGTAAAATCATACATAAAAATAGTGAAAATAGAAATTATTAGTGGAAAAGAGATTGTAAGATTTTAAAAGTAAATAAAGAGAGAGAGAGACAGAAAGGATTACCTATAAAAGACAAAATATTAGAATGAAAAAGGCTTTTCATTAATAACAACAAAAAGCCAACACCAATAGAACTGCGTCTTTAAAAAAATGAGATAAATAAGGGTCATATAGCAGTTTTGTATCTAGCTCAACTATCTCCAATAGTATGGGAAAAAAATTAAGACAGACAAATTGAGAACGTTTGCTAATAGTTCCTCACTGAAAGAATTACCAAGGATATATTTGAGAGAGAAAGAAATTAAAGGAAGGAATGAAAATAAATTATTGAGAATGGATAATCATTAAAGAAATAACTGAATAATACAAGTATATATTGGAAATGGCTATTTTCAGCAGCAACAATATGGAAAATGAAGATGAATGGAATTTAAGTTAAAATACTTTATTTCTGATTGTTGAGTGAATAGATATTAGCTTGAAAGTGCACTCAGTTTATAAGGATACCATTAAAAGAATGAATTGAGACACAAAATGTAGAAAATCAGATAAATAAAAGGCAGGAAAGGAGAAAAAAATAAAGGGAAAAAAGCATGCTATACATAACTCAAAATACTGTTAGAAATAAACCTATGTATATTAATAACAATTATGTAAAGAGATTAAACCAGTAAATGACCCAATGCACCTTGCAAAAGTAGTGTATTTATATGTGTTCTCTCTCAGTGCTGATTCTTTTCCTATTCTGTGATGACAAGGCTCAATGAAGCTCATTCTCTTCTCTGCATGGTCTATTTGTGTTGTTCTAATAAACAATTATTGGTTTTTTTCCTTGGGTTGAATCTCATATTTAAGAAACAAACAGGGTTTTAGAGGGGAGAGGGGTGGGGGGATGGGTTAGCCTGGTGATGGGTTTTAAAGAGGGCACGTACTGCATGGAGCCCAGGGTGTTATACGAAAACAATGGATTGTGGATCACAACATCAAAAACTACTGATGTACAGTATGTTGATTAATGTAACATAATAAAATAAAAGAAAAAAGAATTAAGCAAAACCATATTTGTTTTTTTTTAAATATATTTTTTAAAGATTTTATTTATTTATTCATGAGAGCCAGAGAGAGAGAGACAGTGAGAGAGGCAGAGGGAGAAGCAGGCTCCCAAGGAGCAGGGAGCCCGATGCGGGACTCGATCCCAGGACCCTGGGATCATGGCCTGAGCCGAAGGCAGACGCTTGACCATCTGAGCCACCCAGGCGCCCCCAAGCAAAACCATATTTGTAAAAATATAAAAATATTGGAAGTGCTCATCTCTGTGGCAAAAAAACTATGTAATAATTTCTTCCAAAAGCTTTTTATATTTTCCAAAATAAACATCCATTAATTTTTTAAATTAAAAAAAAGAAATGCATTGTGCCAAATTAGTCTGAAATTTGTAGCTACAGACTCCCTAAATTATCTCTCCATACTTTGACCCCTTTCACTGAATTTGGAATTCCATCGTCATTGAATGCTGTTACGGATTACAAATGTCATGGTCATTAAAGTTGGGTTGCTTTGCATTCATATTTATTATGCTTTTTGCTTTAATAGATTCTTGAGAAGAATAAAATGAGAGACAACTTTATTCAGTATTTATGAAATGGGAATATCTGAACAGTCTTTGGAACTGTGTATTCACTGCCATTAATATTTCAAACATTGAAAAATTACCTTTAGTTCTTTATTGCTTTCACTAGAGCAATAAAAATTCAAATGTCTGGAAAGCTTCCCAAAATAATTAATGTGCAGGACAAAGGAAGGCCACTATGTGTAAATACAACCTGTTAACTAATACCTGTTTGTGGTTGGTTGGTTGCTAAGGAAAGAAAAAGAAGCACTGTTTCAGAGTTTTCAGTCCTTCAGTGTAATTAATTGCAATTCTGTGATATTAATCAGTCTTCCTATGTTTACTATTAAGTCCTGGTAGTAGTGCTTCTTTATAGACTTGGATAATTAACATTTATTAACTTGGTTTTCTTTTACATCATTGTCTTCATGCACTCTCTTTTCTCTGCTTGGTTAATAACCATCCTTTAATATATCAGGAAAATGTGTATTCTTTTTCAGTTGCCAGCTCAAGTATCATACCGTTTTCAACACTTAGAGATGCCTCATTAAAAAATTTGTCAGAGGAATTAATAGACCATGACTAACTGTGTCAACAGCTACTTACTTTTCATTTTCTAAAACTCTTATAGTCTTTCTATGAAAGAATTTCAAGGTTGCAGTCAGGAAGGGAATGAATTGAGTTAAAACATAAAAAAAGTTTTTTAAATCATAATACATATGGAAAATGTACCCTATAAGAGTCTCTTTATATTGTCCGCAGTGCTGGGGAATATTTTGTGTATGGCATATATGCTGTTAAAAACAAGATGTATTCCATATGGTCTACATGTTGGGAAAATAAAATTTATTGTATACTATAGTTAATAAAAACTTTAAAGCTTAAGAAATCATTCAGGAGCTCTATGGAAGAAAAGACTGTTTTTAACAAGACAGGAGAGAACTGCTGGTCAGCTTGAAGGGCCTTCTTTCAGAAAATGGAGCTGAGATCATACAGAGAAAATTAAATTTATAGATGATATAGAATCTACACAGCTGTATAACTGAAGTTGCATCAAACATTGAATATGCTTGGTCATTCTCCCATGAATGTGGTTTCAGTGGTTATAAATAATGTATGAAATTACCTCTTCTTTCTTGCCAGAGGTAATCACTAAATGGGAACATGCCCCAGAGGCAGTTGTCCACACTGTTATCTTTGGGGTAGTGGTGATTGAGTGCTTAGAACAATTACTGCTGCCCCTCACCCAAAAGACATTCTTGTTGCCATAATTCATGTAAGAATTAACACTCTGCAATCCAATTCTGATCATGCCATTTTCCCACTGAAGATCTTTCTATGGCTTCTTCTTGCCTTTTAGAGGTCTACATCCCTATATTAGCTTATCATGAACAGGCCCCTTACTAACTTGCCAAACTCATCCTAAGTTTTTCTCCCCATTGCTTACCAATGTCCAAGTGAACTGATCAAATTTCAGTTCTTAGAAGAAAATCAGCCCACTTACCTGTCCAAAAATTCACATACTGTTATCACTGCTATAAATTTTCTTGTTATGGTCAAACTCCAATTTATCTATCATACATCAAGTTGGAAATGAAAAAGTCTTTCTGGACATACTAGACTAGATTAGGTTTCCTGTTAGATACTTTCATGTCACTTTTACTTCTCAATCAGATAATTGGCACAATCGTAAGGAAATAATTAACATAAATTTTTAAATGCTTTCTTCCTATAATAGGATATGAACCATGATAAATATGATCATATTTCTTTTGTATAGTATTCAGCATTCTCTCAGTCATAGGAAAAGCATAAAATGTAATTTTATTTCTTTGCTTTTTATAAAATGGGCATGATATTTCCCTCATGTAGATGCTGTGAGATTAAATAAGTATAAATTGAACCCCCTGTAATTTGGCTGACACTTCATATATGACCATGCATCATATAATTCAAGCTTCAGAATAATTTGACAGGTCAGGCATTTACTCATTTTCTGCAGATTAAAAAAAAAGTGGATCTCAGATAGTTACAGAATTTTTTCAAGGTCATAAAATTAGCACATTTCTACTTCAATCCAAAGTAAGTAATCTTTCTATCATTTATAATCCATAGCATTGTGTCCATTCTTTCATCTTAGGAATTATGATTTTTAAATATCATCTCCATTACTATTTTTTTTATCACAATGACTATAAGTCTTTTAATTTTCTTAAGTGATTAGCATAGTTGCCAAATCCTGGATTAATAAATTTTGTATTGTTTGGAAAGTAATTCATACAACTTTGCATAAATATCTGTAAATTAGAGAAATATAGCACAATAATAAAACGGTTCTCTACCATGCACTCCTTGTAATAATGGCACTAGACATTTCTCCTCTTTATACTGTCTGATTATTGTAACCTAAAACTGTATTTTAATTACATGAAGATATTTTAAACTTATTAGTATATTATGTATTATAGATTGCTAGAGGTTTCAGTAAAAGATTCAGCTTGGACTACATATGAAATCAGATAGCAAATTCATTAATGAGTCACATATGCTTCTTTAGCTTGAGTCACATATAACAAAAACAAAAATATTGCATTCCTGCATTTCTGTCTTCATGAATTTTATTGTTTGTTTTGCATCTTCTTTGTAGTTTACAGAGTTAGATTGAAAATGGCTTGACTATTTTTACAAAGTATTTATAAATAAATAAATATATACATATATATATATAAAATGGAAAGGCAAGGTTTTGGAAAAATGCCTTTAGGATTTAAATATTTAAAGATGGTTAGCATGCCAAATAATTTTAGTCCATATTTTGAAAAAGAAACTCAAAAAATCAGAAACAATTTGGTTTTTAACTAGATACAAAAGAAAGTCAGTATTCTTTAGGGATGGAAAGACTGAAAAATGTTTTCCATATTAAATGACATATTGTTATTTTACCAGCATAGTTATCTATGTTTATTACTAACTCAGTGTGCGTTTCCATCACTTTATTGAATGAATGCAAGCCTCAAAATAATAAATAGGATAGAGAAACACATTTTGAAAAAAAAGAAATTATTAATATAAGTAAGTGGATGATGTAGAGGAAAGAATCTTGCACTTAGGAGCAAGAAGCTGTAGTCATAAGTTAGACATATGATGCTTGGCACTTACAACTTCTCTGCCTCACTATGTATATTTATATTTATATGATGAGGAGCGTGCACTCAGGTTTTTTTTTCACAAAGTCTATTACAACTGATGTTCTTGTATATAAATAAATCAATTTAACAAATACATCTAAACATTCATACTACAATGTCTTGTTGTATGATAGGGAGACTCAATAGTTTCAACTTAATATATTCAAATGTTATAATTAAGAGCATAAACTACTTCCAGGTTCATCTCAGAGATGTAGGGAGCTCAAAAGAACATCTTTCCTGCCCTTACAACTAGGAAAATAAGCTGGACTACTGTAGATTTAAGACTCTTGAACCCATCCAAGAGCTTTTACATTATAGGAAAACAACTTAACCAAAGTCTAGAAAGAAATGCACCTCTTGGCTTGTGTGGCATATGCTGTATAATAATAAGTTAGACATTTTGATGAATTGCTGAAGGCCAAGTATAAGCTAGTTAGTGTGAGGGGGACAGCCCTAGGGGATTCCAGACATATGCATGTTCCTCTTACAGGCTTTTCATCCAGAAAGTCCTGCACTCTGATTAAGATTTTGGACAGGCTTCTTACTGACTATGGAACCCTGAGCTCCCTTTCCTTAGAACATTTACTTTAGAACACTTGCAAATGTAAATTTCTTTTCTGTTCTTTGGGATATGTATCTTCTACAACCCAGGAATGTCTTTCTCAAGGATGTGGGAGCCATACCTTTGAAATGTAAACATTAATAATGATAATAATAATAATAATAATGCCCATTTTACTCACTATGGGAGGGTAGATACTTAACTTTGATAAGCAATGATTAACAGACACAGATAACTTAATCACATCAACCAGGCTTCCTTCTAATGTCCGTCAGTATTTTTTCACTAGCTCATCTCAACATTTAAAAATCTGCCTTTTGTTTCAGTGAGGTTTAATCTCCTTCTCCTATTGTGATAGTTTTGAATAAAGTCTACTTTACTGTTTCTAACAAATTGCATTTTTTTTTTTTCTTTAATGACTCAGGGAAGATCAGGGAGGATCCTTACAAAGCCTCCCTTAAGATACTGGTTGGAAATGGAATAGCTGACACCAGTAAAATTTCACCCACACTCAACTGAATTTTCAGGGGGAAGTTCATCAATTCCAGTAGCTCTTGGGCACTGGTAAAAGTTACTCCTGCTTGGAGAGGAGGATGAAGGTCACTATCAAAGCTCACCCATGAGCATCTCCTTATCTCTCCTAAGGAACAAAAGCCTTGATCTTCAGGTGAAAGGTGATGAAAATACCACTTGAAGTTATTGCAACTGAGGGACAAAAACGGAAAACATTCTATCTCTGTGTTGGGGCAAGAGCACATGCTACATACACCCAGTACTACTTCAGGATGAATAATAATGAAGGCCATCCCTGAAACTCAAGTTATAAACATCAGAGAATATCCCTCTGCCCGAACTCTGTAAGGTGAAAGAAGAAAGGAAAGAAAGAGGGATGAGGAGGAAGGAAAGAAGGAAGGAAGGAAGGAAGGAAGGAAGGAAGGAAGGAAGGAAGGAAGGAAGGAAGGAAGGAAGGAAATCACACTGTGATTTAGTTGACAATTTGTATTTCTCATAGGGGCCTGGATTATATATGTGTTATATATGTAAATATATGAATTTACATGTATACTAGGGTTGACAAAAGAGTACTGAATTGTGGATAATGGCAGTCGTATTTCCTAACGTCAGAAAAAGAGATTACAAAGTAAGAGGGGCAGACAACAATGAATTCTATGGATTGGATTCAAGTGGGAGAGATCATTAGGAATTCTTGTTTATTTTATCATATACACATATATAAAAATACCAAAATAAATATAAATGTACCCTTCTGAAAGTAATTTAACTTTGTTTATTTTCTATTTTTTATATTAAAATTTCATACCATCTTTTGGGAAATTAGAGAATATTTAGGGAGGGAAGGTTGAAAGGGCATGTATAGAACTACTTTAAGAAACAAATCTTCTGCTAGAAGGATTTTATTTTAATGTTTGGAAAAGAAAAAAATCATTAAAAAGAGTTTATCCAAATCCAAATTCTTCACAATTTGTAAGAAATAAAACAAAATACAGAGCATAGGACTTTATTTTTAATATAACTAGCTTAAGTTATACACTTAAATGTTAGTGGTGCATTTAAGCTCTTTTGGGGGTTAAATAAACCTACTAATATTAATGAGGTAAGTTTTAAAAGTTTGAAATGCACTTCAGTATATGCTAGGAAAAATAGTTACTTTGGAAACTGCTTTCCTAACCAGTGACTATGGAGTAGTGACACAGGATAAATAGTAACAATCACTGCCATGCTCCTAGTCCCTGAAAATTAAACCTATTATGATATCTTGTTTATATAAAACTTATACTTCTGAAATTTTTATGAAATCAAACCTCTCTTGTAGGTAATTTGTTTTAAAAACATGAGGAGGGAAAAGAACCAACATCTCTAACCATTCTGAAACGTAATCTGATACCTTCATGTACATTCCACTTGTTTGTCCTCAAAACCATAGTTGATTTTGAGATGTTCATCCTGAAGTTTTTCAAAGGCATTATTTAATTTATTGAGAAAAAAAGAATAAACCGTATATTTCAAGTGTATTTTTAGCTAAGGGTGAAATTTACTGAACCTCATAATTATTTTTAAAGTTTAAAACTGGATTTACATTAAATCACATTAATACATTTAAAGGTCTCTGTCATATCCTTCTAGCCCATGAACAGAATGATTCAATCTTAACTATGCATTGTTAATTTCACTGAGGTGATTAATAAACCCTGTCACTATGCATTTATAAACCTGCTATTTCAGGGTTGCATTTATTGCTTGCCTTTTTTTTTTTCCAGAGTGCCTTTCATAGGAGAAGTTTAACAAATGTTAAATTTCAAAGACAGATAATAGATAATTACAGGCATTTAAATGATGGATGTTAATTTGATCCTAATAAAACATCAGGTAAATTAAGGTCATGTCTATAGAAGACAGTCATTCTAAACTAAATTTTATTGTTAGATAATAAATATGTCTCCCCTCCTATATCCTACCAATACTGCTATCTACTCAGAATTTTATATAGTTTTTAAATAAGTGTTAGATATGACTAAATAGTTCTCATTATTCATCAACACAGATTTGAAACAAACCATTGAATAAAATGTTCTAAAATAATAGAATGATATTGAATAACCTCACAACAACACACATAGGTAAATAATTTCTATTACATTTTCCACTTTAACAATAAGAAAAGTTTGGCATAAAGAAATTCAGCAACCTGGTGAGGGCGCCTGGGTGGCTCAGTTGGTTAAGCGACTGCCTTCGGCTCAGGTCATGATGCTGGAGTCCCGGGATCGAGTCCCACATCGGGCTCCCTGCTCAGCAGGGAGTCTGCTTCTCCCTCTGACCCTCTTCCCTCTCGTGCCCACTATCTCTCATTCTCTCTCTCTTAAATAAATAAAATCTTTAAAAATAAATAAATAAAAAAAAAAGAAATTCAGCAACCTGGTGAAAGTGATGAAATAAGTCTTCTAAATAACTCCAAATTCTTCACAAATAAACTATAAAGTTATGTTACAAAAAAAGTTTGTATTTATTATATATGAATATAATACTACTGACATGCAAGTAAAAGAATGTTTGTGACAATGTCTCAATAGAAGTTGTGTTTATAATTGCTTATTTGTAACCTGTGTGTAATGAAATATTGCAAAAATAATGCAACAATTTGCAATTCCCCACTCTATTTTGGCTTTAATAGAAGCTGATAAAAATTAAAATATGTGCTCTAGGACTAGAGTCTAAACTCTTATTAACAAAATAAAATTGAAAAATATTTAGGACAAATAATTTCTAGTCATAGTCTGTAAAACATTTCATCTCAATTTGTATCAAGACAATTTTTTTTACATTATCTATAAACCTGTTTTATAATTGAACAAAAAAAGACACTTAAGGAAAATGAGTCAAACAATCATGATACTAGATGAAGAACACTTGTGTCTAGAGAAATATTAAGAAAAAGGAATGAAAAGATCAGAGAGTAAGTAAGCAACAGTAAAATCAAATTGCACTCAGTGATAATCTATGAATGTACTCCTAAGGAAACACATAGTATTTTTTCTAGAATTATTCAAACAACAAATATTAAAAACATTCTGCAGAACTCTCTGTTCACTTTTATTACATGGTATTTAAAATATACTCACTTTTGCAAATTAATAGGTCTTCGAATAAATTTTATTAACAAAACCAAATGGAACAATTTTATCTTCATACCTTAAATATTACAAAAACCAGAATGCTCACAGATGGATTCTCTGGGTTAATGCATGGGTTATGATTGCATGTTTTCATACACATATGTTATTATGGGAAAATTGATTTTTTAAATCATTGTGAGAAATTAAATATATAAAGAAAATATAATTCTAGGGGCACCTGGATGGCTCAGTTATTTGAGTGTCTCACTCTTGATTTCAGCTCAGGTCATGATCTCAGGGTCCTGGTATTGAGACCCAGGTCCCACTCTGCGCTCAGTGGGGCATCTGCTTCAGGACTCTTTCTCTCTCTCTCCCTCTGCCCCTCTAAAATCAATAAATAAATCTAAAAAAAGTGTTTTAAAAAAGAAAATATAATTCTATCAATATATTTTATGTTGTGTACTACATTTTCTGAAACACACTGATCAGTAAAACTAGTTCCTCAGTGTAATAATGTTAACTGTTTTTCCTGGTTAAGAAATTGTATTGAAAGGCTGAAAATTTATACTATTCATTGGAAATACTAGTGTTTGAATATGCACCTTAAGAAGACTCTTATAAAACCACTTAAGTGGAATTTTGTTAGAATATCATCAATTTCTCTACACTAAAACCAACATAATTTATAGTCAATATAGTTCATTCATTAATTGTGTTTGAATTTGGAATAAAGGATCGTAATCAAATACAGTTTGCTCAATTTACCTCGTTCATGTAGACAATCTAATAAGCCCATATTTTATTCATAATTGTGAAATGGAATACCATAACATATTCTCAGTGTTGATAAGCAGTATCCAAGGATATAAGCGTGTTCTTGATTTGGATGAAGTCTCATTCAGAGAGAGAAATTGATTTGTCTCGTGTACTTGTCTCTCTGAATTTTTATTTCTATTTACTTTATAGATGAATGCAACACACACTTCAAGAAATTGTAAAAAATGTTTTTACTGATCTAAATGATTTTTGTTTTAATTTAGTATTAATGTATTTTATGTATATATGAATATCATGTTCAAATTAGTTGGTCTGTATAAGTGAATCAAGATCCTAATAGTCACAAGAGATCCTTTCTTCATTAAAATATCAAAATATTCACCAAAATTTAAAAAACATTATTTTAAAAAATGCATTTTTAAATTTCTTTATATAAGTTACCAATAAAGTGTTCTAAAAATAAAACTATAAAATAATAAAATAAAAATATATTTTGACAATGAGAAGCTGACATAATGGGAGAGCATTTAAGGGAGACACTAATTATCTGATAATAAGCAGATTTTTCAGGTTTTATTTTATTTAAATATTTCATAAAATTCTTATTATCTGATACATGGTTTCAAAAATATAGGACATGTACACATTGTACATTAATTTAATGTCTAGTTGTTTGATTGATTTAATTTATTTTTTAAATATTTTATTTATTCATTTGAGAGAGACAGAGACAGAGCGAGCACAAGCAGGGGGAGAGGCAGAGGGAGAGGGAGAAGCAGTCTCCCCACTGAGCCAGAAGCCTGACATGGGGGCTGGATCCCAGGAACTGGAGGTCAAGACACAAGCCAGGGGCACCTGGGTGACTCAGTCGTTAAGCGTCTGCCTTTGGCTCAGGTCATGATCCCAGGGTCCTGGGATCGAGCCCCGCATCAGGGTCCCTGCTCTCTGGGAAGCCTGCTTCTCCCTCTCCCACACCCCCTGCTTGTGTTCCCTCTCTCGCTATCTCTCTCTGTCAAATAAATAAATAAAATCTTAAAAAAAAAAAAAAGACACAAGCCAAAGGCAGATGCTTAACCATCTGAGCCACCCAGGTGCCCCTGTTTGATTTATTTAATAAACTTTAGTGATTTCAACAAAACAGAACATTAGTAATTTTTTAACATAGCCATAGGAATAAAACACTAGTAGGGAATATCTAAGCGCAGAAAATACAGCCACATTGTGTAATACATATTTGTTTTAGGGGAATATCCTTAGAGGCCTTTCCAGTAACAGCATAAATAAACAACTCTTCCAAAAACTGAAGACCTGAGTGTTGTTATTTTCATTATGAAATCTCTTATCTGGCTAGATTGTGTCACATTCATTAAAAAGGACCCCTAATTATGGTCTATACATGCTGCAGTATTTTATTTTATTTTTTTTTAGTCTCCAAAGACCGAAGTAGTGCATTCTGAAAATAGTGAGATAATTTTTTTTTTAATTTTAGTCTCAATAGAAGGAAATATGGAGGCAATATCAAGAGGGTAAAGGAGTTTCTTTCTGTGGTAGTTTTTTACGCAATATTTTCAGGAACTGATGAATAGGGTTTTTAGGAAGAGAATATATAGACAACATGCTAATTCAGAATTCTCATATTCAAACATTAGAAGTCAATTTCATTCATTTAGGGGAAAAAAGGGAATTTTAAGCAGGCTAACTGCTAGCTTCTAGAATCTAAGGGATCAGTGGAGAATTGAATTTAGGTAGAAAGGAAAGTTTGACAGAGTTGAGATCCAGGCATTAGAATGTTGTGGTTAGGATGTTGCCACTGGCAAATCACCACAAATATTCTGCCTTTGTCTCTGGAAATGTCACTGTAGGAAATGACCTGCCGATCTGTACACCTGGGCATGCCCACTCTCTCACTTCTGGAAATGGTCTTTAATCAATTCTGAAACTTTGTGTGAATTACTTAAAATGTAAAGTCTCAGTATAGGACTTAATTGATGGTCTGTGTATAGACCACATCCTTATATTTTGAAAGAGAAGAGAGGGCATGTAGAGCTCCTTATAGGGCTCTGTAGAAAAAAAGTAGTTACTACCTGTTACCAAAATCTCCTAGTGGTTATGCTTTTTAAAATTGCATTTATTGCCATGTTTTTTATTACAGCCACTTTCTAATTGATTATGAAATAAGAGACTAAGCATAACTAAAAAATGTGTAAGAACATAATATTTTGGAAAACGTGAATCACAGTGTTTAAAAGACTGAAAGTAACGTATGCTCTTTTACACTGGCTCTCTCACTTTTAAAAATATATACAAAACTTTTTGCAAAAGAAACATTATTACAGAATATAATATAGTAGATGGTTACATTCATAAATGTTCAGTTTAAAAATTGTCTAGGAATGAAGACCCCAGAATTGATTAGTTGCCTGGATTTGAACCTAAAGATACTTTGTGTCATATAGTTTCAAAAGCCCAACCTATTTTGATTTCACCAATATGTAAACTGTGGAAGATTAGTGGATTGCTCAAGGCAAAAGAATTAAAATTATGACTATTAGCATAATTAATATATTATAACTACTTCATGCATTTGGAGTACATTTTTAAATCTTTGGCTGTATATCTAGGTATGAAAATCTTCATTCTTCAGGGAGACATCAGCTAACAAATTTCTGATAATTGCACCTTGTAAAAATCCATTTTAAATTGAATATATAGATATCGAATGAAAATATTTATATATAAAGCTCACTAGATTTTTTTTCCAGAATAAGTTTTTTTTTAACTTCATTTAGGTATAGTTGACAAATAAAACTACAAGGTATGTGAAGTGATTTGCATTGTGGAAGGATTCCCACCATTAATAAATACATCAATCACCTCCCATATTTACCTTTTTGTGTGTGTGCATAGACACTTTCAGGTCTTCTCTCTTAGCAAATTTCAGTGATACAATACAGTGTTATCAACTATAGTCACATTGCTATACATTAAATCCTCAGATTTTACTCATACCTGAAAGTTTGTATCCTTTGACCAAATCTCTCCATTTCCTATACCCCAGGGCTGCTGGCAACCACAATTCTAGTTTGACTTTTTTTCCCCCAGATGCCGCATACAAGTGATACGGTGCTGTATTTGTCTTTCTCTGTCTGGCTTATTTCATTTAGCATAAAGCCTTCCAGGTTCATCTACGTTGTTACAAATCACAGGGTTTCTTTTTAAAGGCTAAATATTATTGCATTGCATATATATCACATTTTCTCTATTTACCCACCTAATAATGAACACTTAGGTTGTTTCGGTACCAGATATTGTGAATAACGCCTCAGTGAAGATGGCAGTATGGATACCTTTTTTTTTTTTTAATTTCCAGAGAATAATATAAGTAACTCTGATAAGTTAATGTTAGGTTTTTTAAGTAAAGAAAAAAATAAAAATGAGAAGGAAGTAAAACTATAAAAGTGTATTCAGATTTTAATGAGATAAAAGGTATTCTTATAATTTGCAGGGATGAATAAGTGAATCTAAACCAAATATATACTGCTTTAGAAGTGGAAAGAAGCCAGGTTAAATAGTAGTAATATGCTATTTGATCAAGGTTTAAACTATGGAATCATTATGGATTTCAAGTTACCTACTGAATACTTTTTCCTTGAATTTTTAAAATGATATTTTTCCTAATTATATGTGTCCTTTCTTTTTCAATTTTAACTTTGAATTGTCATCAAGCAGGACTTGACGACGCTGATGAGATGTGAGAACTGCAATGCCTCTTTTAACTTTACCCACCTTATCAAATAATTCATGTTTCTTTATGAGTTCAAATAGCATAGACAGATGATTTAGCCAGCTGTATGAGTGTTTATATATTTCTCTATTCCAACTTCAAATGGACTACCTACCCTGTGTCCTGAAAGCCCTGAAAAATTAATGTTGAAAAATGATTATTCCCTGTAACATAATCTAAATGATTACATTACCTAAATGATCATTTTTATTAACAAATTCTGTGTACTTTAAAGACTCAGATTTATAAAAGTGGATTTAGACAGTTTAAAATATTTTTAATAAAAGCTTTTCATTATTAAAGATAATAATTTTGTATTAAAAGTTTCAAGTTTATATGACCATATATATATATAATACTGAGCAGAAAATATGCATGAAAATATTGATGAATTAGTATAAAGTAATTACCTGATGAGACCATCCAAATCAACACATTAAACATGATCATCACCTCAAACTTTTATATTTTATTTTTTAAATATATTTGTTTCAATTAATCAAACCCCTTTTATTTTTTGAGCCCCTTAGTAGATCTAATTGGAATAGAACAGCAGGGCTTTATATATATATTTTAAGAGTAAGAAATTTTTACCTCAAGAACAAAGGTCAGAAAATGGAGTTTGAAACTTATACCACTATTTTTCAGTAAATCTCGGAAAATAAAAATCACCCTTTCCAATTAATGGCTCTGTGTCATTGAACAGGTCAGATTTTCAGAATGAAATTTATAGAATTTTTTCATTTCTAAAATTAATTGTCAGCCATTTAGGATTTTTCTTTTTTTGTATATTTTCTATTTATATTACTTTTGCCAACTTCTAAATCTTTGTAGAAGAGCAAGAATCAACTAGATAATAAATAAAATATAAATAGCATATAATAATGAATGATTGTAAATGTCTATTAACTCAATCTGTGCAACCATTATGTAATTATAAATTATACATATTATAAAATCTATAATAATAATTAAAAATATGAATGTTCAGGAGAATAATGCTATATGTCAAATTAAATTATGTAGTTGTAAATATGCATGTTAATATTTAGTTTATAGTAATCTTCCCTTTATAATTATGATTGGGGTCAGTAATTAGAGTTGTAAGGGCATACTTTCAACATAAAATCAGAATACTTTATTAGTGTGATTATTATCTAGAATTTAATAATATTGAACTTGGAATTATTATCAAAATTTTAGATTATTATATAAGATTTACCAAGAAAGTTTTGTAATAAAATCTATCATGAATGAGATAATATGTACAATGGTCAAAAATTCTAACTAGTAAAAACTCATTTAATTATTAAACTGATCCCCTTAAATAAAATAGTAATTCAAAAGAAAAAAGGAGAGCAAAAGACAAATGTCTCTACTCTGATTGTATCTTGGGCAGAAATAATTCAGTAAGAGAAATTCCAGGGGTACCTAGCTGGCTCAGCAGGTAGGGCATATGACTTTTAATCTTGGAGTCATGAGTTCATGCTCCACATTGGATACAGAGATTACTTAATAAATAAATAAAATTTTACAAAAATAAAGAGAGAGGAAGTCTATTAAATCTCTGCTCTCTGCACCCACTTCCAAACACCTTCATGGGACAACTTGAATGTAAAATCCTCAAAGGAGAGAATCTATTGAGAAGCTGACTTCGAAAAACCATGGGATCAAAATTTTTAAAAATATACACATTGGGCAGAAATCAAAGATATTTTTCCTTATTAAAAACATATACCATGTTTATGCATATAAACTATCACTATCCAGATCCAAAAGGAACTTTGATCACACTACTGATATAAAGTAGTTTTCCTCATACAAAGCTATTTTCAACATGCTTTATTGTTTTATTTAACTCCCTACCTAACTGCTAAGAAGTAGACGACATGAACAGACATTTCTCCAAAGAAGACATGCAAATGGCCAACAGACACTTGAAAAAATGCTCCACATTACTTGTCCTCAGGTCAATACAAATCAAAACCACAATGAGATACCACCTCACACCAGTCAGAATGGCTAAAAAGAACAAGACAGTAAACAACAAATTTTGGTGAGGATGCAAAAAAAGGGGAACCCTCTGACATTGTTGGTAAGAATGTAAACTGGTATAGCCACACTGGAAAACAGTATGGAGGTTCCTCAAGAAGTTAAAAATAGAGCTGCCCTATGACCCAGCAATTGTACTACTAGGTATTTACTTCAAAGATACAGATGTAATGAAATGAAGGGATACCTGCACCTCAATGTTCATAGCAGCAATGTCCACAATAACCAAACTATGGAAGGAGCAGAGATGTCCTTCGACAGATGAATGGATAAAGAAGATGTGATTCATATTTACCATGGAATATTACTCAACCAACAGAAATGATGAATACTTACCATTTACATCTATGTGGATGGAACTGAAGGGTATTATGCTAAGTGAAATAAGTCAGTCGAAGGAGGACAGTTATCATATGGTTTCACTCATATGTGGAACATAAGAAATAGTGCAGAATACCATAAAGGAAGGGAGGGAAAATTGTATGGGAAGAAATCAGAGAGGGAAACAAACCATGAGAGACTCTTAACTATGGGAAACAAACAGAGGGTTGCTGAAGAGGAGGTGGGTGCAGGATGGGGTAACTGGGTGATGGGTATTAAGGAGGGCATGAGATGTGATAAGCACTGGATGTTATATGCAACTGATGAATTGTTGAACACTGCATCTGAAACCAATAATGTACGATGTGTTGGCTAATCGCATTTAAATTAAAAATAAATAAAAATAAAAAAATCAAGTTATTAGAGTTGTTTAAAAAATTAGAACAGATAAATAATATCCAGCTCATTTTATGCATCTTATTTCACTTATAAATTATGATGAAAAACATCTTAAGTATCATATAATTGAAACTGCAATTTAATTTTTATTTATTTATTTTTAAAGATTTTATTTGAGAGAGAGAGAGAATGAGAGATAGAAAGCACGAGAGGGAGGAGGGTCAGAGGGAGAAGCAGACTCCCTGCTGAGCAGGAAGCCCGATGTGGGACTCGATCCCAGGACTCCAGGATCATGACCTAAGCCGAAGGCAGTCGGTTAACCAACTGAGCCACCCAGGCGCCCTGCAATTTAATTTTTAAAAGAATGGCCAAAGTGGACGCATCTGGATGGCACAATCAGCTGAATGATGGACTCCTGATTTCAGCTCAGGTTGTGATCTCAGGGTCCTAAGATCGAGCCCCCCTGTCTGGCTCTGCACTCAGCACAGAGTCTGTTTGGGATTCTCTTTCCCTCTCCCTCCGCCCCTCTCTCCAACCCCCTCTCAAAAATAAATACATAAATCTTAAAAAAAAAATTTAGAAAATGGCCAAAGTGAACTCTGCTTGATATTTTAAGAATCCAAAGGTAGCTTATCATCAAAAGATCTGTAAATATAAACAACACATTAATAAATTAATGGAGAAAACAACTTGATTTTTTCAATAGATAAAGGTGATGAATCTAAAACACTATATTCTTGAAAAAATTACTTGCCAGACTTGCATAGAAGTGAATTCCCTGAATTACATTAAAATAAGATACCAAAAAGTCCATGAAGTATAAAGAAAATATATACATATTATATACATACATAATTTATATAAAGAAGGTGTTTCAGTTACCTGTTGTATAGTATCATAAAACAAGAACTATTTATTAATTTTTATAAGTCTATGGATCACTGAGCAAGTACTGCTGATCTGGGTCAGGCTCAGCTGATCTCTGTTGCACTCATTAAATATTTCAGTAGTTGGCTGTATGTGTGGCTGGAGACTGGCTCTTTTAGGAACACCTCTGATACATAACTGGCAGTTGGCTGTCTGGTGGGTTAAAAGGAGAGAACATACAATGTATGTCTCATGAGCCACCAGGGAAGCCAAAACCTTTTACAAGGCAGCAGCAGGTTTCCACGAGAGTGAGAAGAAGCACGCCAAGTTTTTGAACTGTATTTTCGGAAATGGTACAACAACACTTCTACGACATGCTACAGGCAAAAGCAGATCATAAGGCCAACCAATGCAAAAAATTTGGAATGACTCTATAAACTCAATCTCATCATGGGAGAAGCTGCAAAATAACATTGTTAAAAATAGAAATACAGAATGGGCTCAGAAGTTAGGGGCATTTTCGTTATCAGTCTAATAAAGAGAGAAGAAATAAAACTGCCATTATTGGTAATTAAAATAGACATCTACAAAACTTAAAAAAACTGTTAGTACATAATATAGAGAATTATTTTATGAAATAAATGTGTGTAAATGATGATAATATGGGAGTACATTCAACAAATGTACCTGAAGTCAATAATAAATACATACATGCATGGCGACCAACTATATATATACAAGTATATGTTAAGTCCTTTTAGTTAAACTTATATTTTGGAATAAGAAAAGTTACAAAGTTAAAACAGATTCTTTTGAATACCTATCACCAAGTTTCTCACATTATTAACATCTTACATTACCATGGTATATTTGTCAAAACTTGGAAATTGACACTGGTGTATATAGGGGTGTTGACAGACTTGACTCCATCTTTGGCTGTCCATCTTGTTCATGTCTGCACAAAGACCTCCTTTGGGTATTCCAGGCCCCTTGGAGGTTCATGTATGTCCTGACCAGAATGTGAGAAGGCTTGTTCTGACCTTCCCCCTGGAGCACAGAAGGCACCAGTTTAGAGAACTACCCTTTGACCTCATCACAATGATCCCCTCACTCTATAAATTCTGTGGATTAAGGTCCAGACTTTGAGGAGAATAGCTGTGTAGTGCCTGGATCATCATTCTCCCCATTAATCCCATCAGTAAATTACCCTGAATCAAACTCTGTGTAACAGTTTAGAGTGCCTTTCTTAATTTTTCCGTCTCAAAGTGCCTTCTCAGTAAGGAGGATACTTTACTGTCCCTCCTTCATCTTCTAACAATATATTACTTTGAACTATTAGGCTCCAGATTTTATTTGGATTTCATCTTTTTTTTTTTTTCCTGTGAGTCTCTTCTCTCTGTTCCAGGATCCCATCCAAGGTAATTCATTGCATTTAGTTGTCATGTCACTCTAGCCTCCTCTGTCAGTGATGTTTTCCCCTTCTTTTCTTGTTTTTCATGATCTTTACAATCTTGATGCATGTGAACCAGGTGTGTGTGTGTGTGTGTGTGTGTGTGTATATAAACATATATATATATATGTATATATATATATATATACATATATATATATAATCTAGGTCTATTTCATTTTGTCATGTTGTTGGACTGGGATTGTAGATTTTTGGAAAAAGTGAAACAGGGATTAAATGCCCTGCTCACATTTGTCTAGGTGGTACATGATATATACATGACATATTAGTGATGTTAACCATCATTACTTGGAGAAATTTTCTCCAAGTTTCTCTACTGTATACACTATTTTTTAAAGATTTATTTATTTGAGAGAGAGACAGAGAGAGAGTGGAGGGGAGGGGTAGAGGGAGAGGGAGAGAATCTCAAGCAGACTCCCAGCTGAGTGTGGAGCCCTACCCTCGGCTTGATTCCAGGACCCTGAGCTGAAATCAAGAGTCGGTTGCTCAATGGACTGGGCCACCCAGGCACCCCTGTAGATAACTATTTTTAAATAATAAATTAACCTGTATTAGAAATAAAATGGGATGTACAACTTCCTAATATATTATTATCTAAAACTCTCTTAATCTAGCCAAAATGTAAAATAACTTCATATTCAAATATATTTAAATACACAAGATAACAGATGTACAAAAACATATAAGTTCTTCAAATAAATGTAATCTACTTTAACCCATCTACTAGAAAACAATTTCTAGCTGTCTTTAAAACATATTACTTGGGGTGCCTGGGTGGCTCAGTCAGTTAAGCATCTGCCTTCGACTCAGTTCATGATTCCAAATTCCTAGGATGGAGCCCTGCATCGGGCTCCCTGCTCAGTGGGGAGCCTGCTTCTCCCTCTCCCTCTGCTCCTCCCCTTGCTTGTGCTCTCTCTCTCTCTCAAAATAAGTGAATATTTATAGTGAATATTTCCTTAGGAGTTGGGAAGTGATGAAATTCATTACACAGAAAATAAGTGATTCAGATAGAAGTAAAACACTCCTCCAATTAAAAAAAAATGGGGATGTTTGTTATTTTGGGGGTGGGCAGTTGAGAAGGGTTACTATTTAAAGTTTTCTCTTTTCTCTGACAAGTAGATGCATCAACTAAAAGATTTTGATACTCTGTTATTTGATAAAAGTCTACAATGTTTTGCAACTTATCAACATAAACTACCTTTATTTTAAAAATAAATTAAATAAAACATGCCTCTTCATCATGGTTAATATTTTTGTGTTATATTCCATTTTATTATTAATATAAGACACTATTTCCTGAATTCCATAATTTCTCTGTTAGTTTCCCATTTCTAGAATTCATTCTTGATTAATTTTTTTGTAAAAAGTATACAGGAGTGTTCTTTATCAGTCTGCATGCATAGGTATAGGAAAAAATACTGTTTTCATAGCTTACAAATAATTTTTACTTCAAATTTGAAGGCATTCCTCTATTGTCATATAGCATCCAATATTATAAATGTTGATTTTGCTGAAAATGTAATTATCATTATTTTATGTAGCTGCACATATATCTATTCAAACACCATGGGGAACTTTAAGGTTTAGAAATTTTACCAAATAACTAGTTATTATATTTTTATATTTATTATTCATCATTTGTCTTAAATGTCATGTGTTGGCAATTAAAGTACTTTAATATTTAAAAATGAGTCTTTTAATTGTATGATAACCCAAACCACTGAGTATTTTGTTAAATTAATACATAGTTTCTATTTTTTAAATCAATAATATAAATGTATTTATATTGTTTTAATTAATGTAAGTATGTATTTTTCTATTTTTTAACTTTTTATTTCTACATTTTAGTTTGAATTGCGTAGACAATTTTATGCATGCCTTTTGTAAAATAGGCATATATATTCTAGTGAGCAAATTGCTAAAATATTTTGGTATCACCATTCAGCTAATTCACTGACAATTTGAACTGAACACTGAATAAATAAGGCAGCTAAAAGAATACCTACGGGGGATGATATTTAGAGTTCATATTTTACAAGTCTTACTATATAGACTGGTAAAAAATGTAAGTGTAATGAACCTAGTAAATTAGTGATGAAGAAAAAGTGAAAGAAACTAATGGGTTCAAAAAATATTGTAGATCATGACATGTTATTTCCAGACTATTAAACATAACTGTGATGAGCAATTGTAGTTGCTTAAAATCTCCATGACTTTATAAAGCACTAATTAAACACTGAATGTCAGAAGAAAATCACTAACATTTTTTCTCGAAGAAAGGTGCATGATCACCTTTATCTGTCTGTCCCCTGGGAGACTACTAAAATTGTAAATTCATGTCCATTATCTGAGGTTTAATGAATTAGAATACTAAGCAGAGAAGTCTCTGTCTCTAGAATTCTGACTATATAAGTAATACCCCAGATAATCCTATGCACATTACTGTATGAGTCAAACTGCATTAGGGGGGTCGCCTGGGTGGCTCAGTCGTTAAGCGTCTGCCTTCAGCTCAGGTCACGATCCCAGGATCCTGGGATCGAGTCCCATGTTGGGCTCCCTGCTCCTGGGGAAGTCTGCTTCTCCCTCTCCCGCTCTCCCTGCTTGTGTTCTCTCTCTCGCTATGTCTCTCTGTGTCAAATAAATAAAATCTTAAAAAAAAAAAAAAAACTGCATTAGGGAAGAGAGACTGGCAAGAAAAATCTTCATATCTATTCTGATAATTATTTTTTTGTGTGTCAAATTAGTCTGGGCCACTGTGCCCAGATATGTGGTCAAACAGTATTCTAGGGGCACCTAGGTGCCTCAGTCAGTTAAGCGTCTGATTCTCGGTTTCAGCTCAGGTCATCATCTCCTGGTCATAAAATCTAGCCCTGAGTCAGGCTCCATGCTCAGCATGGAGTCTGCTGGAGATTCTTTCCCAACCCTCCCCCCCCCTTCTGCTCCACCCCCACTCCCTGCTCATGCCCTCTCTTTCTCTCTCAAAAATAAATAAATAAATAAATAAATAAATAAATAAATAAATAAAATCTTATTAAAAAACACGGTATTCTGGATGTTTCTTTGGGGATGTTTTTGGGTGAGATTAATATTGAAATTATGAATGTTGAGATTGCAGATTGCCCACCATAATTTGAGTGGGTCGCACCCAATTAATTGAAGGCCTGAATAGAACAAAAGACTGACCTCCCCAAACAAGAAAGAAATCTTCCAGCAAATGGTCATCAGCCTTGAACTGTAATATCAGTTCTTCCCTGGTTCTCCAACCTGCTGGCCCACACTGCTAATTTTGGACTTTGCCAGCCTCCATAATCCCACGAGCCAATTCCTTAAAATAAATCTATTTCCCTCTATACACATTCTATTGTTCTGTTTCTCTAGAGAACCTTGATTAATACATTCATGATGCACTGATTGGACTTCAGAATTTATATTTACCTCATACTAGCTTATATTCTGCACATAAGATCAAAAGGATCCTGAACTTATACTCATCCTTAACCCTAGGCAGAATTGCAATGCAGAGCTGCCCCTACCAAGTATCAACAGACTTTAGGAAAATCCCCCCTATAAAAGAAAAGCTCTCCTATGCCTGATCTTTAAGATGCCTGCAGATCTTTTGGTTGGAGCATTCTTCTTATTAAAATAGTTTTTCAAATATAATCTCTTCTTATTAATTCCAGATTCGGTTTGATTTGGTGGCATTTTAGTCTCGTGACTGTGATCGAGGTTGGCCACACCTAGAGACCCCTGCCACCTGTAAGTGATTTGAACTTTTCTCTTGTTCAGTAGATCAGAGATACTTTGCTGAGTTAAACTCTGAAACCAGTGCTATAGACATCTTGTCTGTTGATACACGGTAAGGAATTACTTTGATTCTTTTGGAGCAAATTTATCTAAGGATAATTTAGAAGTAAAATGGATTCTCTGGCATTCTTAGGATCTCCCTTTTGATCAACCAATAGTTTGCTTATTTCTCATGATATATGGAAGCTAAAACTTAACTTTCTCAATCTAAATTTAATCAAGCAAGGCAGTAATTGCAATGTATTTTTTTGAGCCTATTGAAAGTCTCAAGGATAATTTGTCCTCTCAACTGTTGCTCCCTTCCTACTCCAACCTCAAAGGCACTTCCAGCTTCCTTGTTCCCTCTTCTTATCCTTCAAATCCCATTCCCATGCCTTCAAGCTTCCCTTGACCTCTCTACATTTTCATATGGATTGGTACAACCCTAGATATTGAAAGGAAACAGAAAATTGGGCTAAAGTTTGTCCAGAAAGAAAACAAATCCAGCAAACTTCAAAGTCTCAATGATCTCTCGGAAGGATCTGTTTCCATAGACCCTCCAAAAGCCTTAAATACACTGGGTGAAGTAACAATCTCAGTTGATGAGCATTCTATAACCTTTTTGATATTGATAGACACTTAAACAACTTGCACCACACTTAACACCACACATTATCCCACCATAATTCCTCAGGTAGATAAACAATTTCTAACAGGATTAGAAAACTTACAATTTGATTTCATTTTTTCTAAACCACTTTCTGTATTTCTTCAACCACACAAAGCCCAACATAGGCTTTTAAGGCCTGTTAACCTATGAGGAAGAGATTTACTTAATAATTGGGGTGTTGATATTTGATATTCACCCTAAATGAATAACCCTGGAAGGCCCGGATCCCCCCTGACTCGCTCTTGCCCTGTAGCAATTCTGACAGATACTCTGGTTCTCTGGCCCTTCTCACAGCTCTCCAAGCCCTTGACAGTTCCTACATTCAGAATAGGCTAACTCACATTCCTGAGTCTCTTTGCACTTCATAAAATGTATAAGGAAGCAGAGCACTTCAAAAGGAAATAGTCCCCACCACACCCTTCTCTAAACTATCCCAGTGGCCTTTGAGAGCTGAAGCATTTGAAGGCATCAGATCTATTTTTCATGGACTCTTGAGAAAGGCCTTTTTTATATAATTCCAGCTTCTATAATACCCCTATTAAAAAAAGCCTAATTATCTATCCTTATCAAGTATAGATTTGTTGGTTTTTATTATTGAGATATAATTTACGTATACATCATGTAAGTTTAAGGTGTATGATGAGATAATTATATATATATATTATATATATAATTTTATATATATATATTACATATATATATATATATATATATAGTGAAATGATTACCACAGCAAGGTTGGTTAATATACCCATCACTTCACATAGTTATAATAATTTTTAGTGTGTTGGGAACTTTTAGGATTTAGTCTCTTAGCAACTTTCAAGTAAAATACACCAGAACTCATTCAGCATTATGTAAGTGAAGTCAGTCAGAGGATGAGAAATACTATATCATTTCACCTCTATGTGGAATTAAAAAAAATGTTTAGAAACACCTTGCAGAAGGTGTTTGGTTAACAGAAAGAAAAGAATGCTAAGATTACTGTCTGGTGAGTAATTAGTTCTACATATTAGTAAACAGTGCATTCATATTTCTATGTCAGATATTTAGTGATAACCATTAGAAGAGAAGTGTAATGCATGGTTTTCAAACAAGCAATAGTAACAATGTACAACTTTAGCGAACTGAATTACAAGTTTGTTAAGAAATTTCAACATCGCCTTATAATTTGTTTCAAAAGTGGAAAACTTTAATATATCTATAAGAACAACACAGTGTTAAGATGTTCCTGACATATGCATGAAAGATCAAATAGGATTTTGATAAATTTGTATTTCTTCTGCTTAGAGGTAATTTAAGAGGAACATAACAACAACAACAAATACTAGAAGTTTCCCAATTCAGTTTATAAACCAGCATAAATGTGAATGCAAAAAAGAAGCCATGGACTGTTCTCAGTTATCAACACTTTAGGCTGAATCATATGAAATTGCCAATTTATAGATCAAATAAATGAATGCTAGAAATATCAAATATTTCACCATATAAGTACAAATTGAATTAAATATAATGAGAAACACACTAGTAACATATTTTTAAGTTTATAGAAATAATTCAATATGGTCCAACTTTAGAAAATGTATCAGCATGCTTTATTAATATATTAAAAGATACAAAAATGCATAGATCCATCTTTATGGATGCTGATAACAATAGCAAATAATCATATGTCAGAAAAATCATGACTTAGGGTGCCTGGGTGGCTCAGTTGGTTAAGCGACTGCCTTTGACTCAGGTAATGATCCTGGAGTCACGGGATCGGTCCCGCATCGGGCTCCCTGCTCAGCGAGGAGCCTGCTTCTCCCTCTGACCCTCTTCCCTCTCGTGCTCTCTATCTCTCATTCTCTCTCTCTCAAATAAATAAATAAAATCTTTAAAAAAAAGAAAAATCATGACTTAGACAAGAAGAGACTTTATTTTGAAAGGCTGTTACAAGAGGGAGAATATTGTGACTTCAGGATTGCTAGTGTCTCAGAATTAAACAGAGAAAAGGCTTTCCTTTCATAGGTGGAGGCAATCAAAATTAGCAGGAACTTTGTGGGGATTTGTGCAAGCAGTCTGGGTGAGCAGGTGGCAAAATCAGGTGCTTCGGCAGGAAATGTTTCTTTCTGGGGTCAGGAGATTCTGGGAATGAGCTATTAAGGGGCAAGTTCTGTACCTTGGTATTTGCTTAAACTTGGGATGAGCCAAAGTTTACGGGCTAAGAGGAGGACGGAAACCTGACTAAAGTTAGCCAAGCCTTGGGAGTGGTTAAGTAATGGAAAATTGTGAGCACTTGGTCAGGTACTTCCTCTGTACCAGGCAGTGTCTTATATTCTTAATAAATATTTATTTAATTAATAAAGTTCAAATTCTGCAGGGTTAAAAAAATTATGGCGAATCCTGTACTGATTCATAAACCTTCACAAAGTAATGAGTCAAAACCAGGTCATGGGGCCATACTTCACTTCAGAAGAAAAGTAGGAAGTGTGATCCTCCATTAAAGTTGGTATGTGTAGCACTGGAAAATATTCTGAGCATCACAATCGATGACCTTATGTATTTGTGCAGTATCAGTCTTAGATGACCTATAAAATGGCCCTTTAAGCCATTAGGGAAATGGTGAGATTCAACCCATCAGTAAATTGTCCTTAAGAAATAGGATTGTATAAAAAGAAAAAAAAGGGGGAAAAAAGCTGAAAAACAAAGTTCTTTTTATTTTTAAAGATTTTATTTATTTATTTGAGAGAGAGAGAATGAGAGATAGAGAGCACGAGAGGGAAGAGGGTCAGAGGGAGAAGCAGACTCCCCGCTGAGCAGGGAGCCCGACGTGGGACTTGATCCCAGGACTCCAGGATCATGACCTGAGCTGAAGGCAGTCGCTTAACCAACTGAACCACCCAGGCGTCCCGAAAAAACAAAGTTCTATTTTTAAAAGGATCATGATTACTTCACACAACACATTGAGTATTTGTCATAATTCCAGGCCACAGAGGAGACAGACAAGTTTTGTGGCAATATTCGCACAAAGTAGAATATTTGGGTGTGCAAGCAGTTATTCTTTTCTATTTCACATACTATTGTTTTGATTTTGCACATGTATCATGAAATATTCATAGCTGAAACAGTCTATAATTAGATACATATAGCCTCTTTGATACATATATATCATCTTTGGTACAGATATATGTATCAATGATACATTATATTATTAATACTAAAGGAATAATGGACATATTATTTAATTCTAGCAGTGCATTTATAAGCATTAATATAATGACAATATTTTCTCACAAACCAATATGGATTATATATTTTTTTTAAAGATTTTATTTATTTATTCATGAGAGACAGAGAGAGAGAGGCAGAGGGAGAAGCAGGCTCCCGAGAAACAGGGAGCCCGATGTGGGGCTCGATCCCAGGACTCTGGGATTATGACCTGAGCCGAAGGCAGACGCTTAACCATCTGAGCCACCCAGGCGCCCAATATGGATTATATTTACACAGATTTATAGAAGTGGATATGCTACAGTGAAGGAAAAAAGATGCAAACATAGTATGCATATATTCTATATGAAATATTAGGTACATGCAGCCAAGATAGCTTTGAAATGTGTGTGTGTAGAACTTAATGAAAAAGAAAAAAAATGAAGTGTTATATCCTTTTAGTTATTTGTGTTTGAATAAGTTGTGGCAATCATAAAATAATAGAGCTAATTGAGATAAACTCTATATAGGCAGTTATTCATATTAATTTATATTATTAAAAATACTTGAACGAAGAAATTAGAGTGGTTATTGAGAAAATACATACGGATATTTCCTCAATTTTGATTACTCCTGTCACACCATCTACTGGTAGCTTTTGATAATGCTTTTCAATGTCAAAAATCAATTCACTTTTTCTAAAATATGTTAAGCTGTTTTTATCGACAAAACATATTTCACAATTTGTTCTTAATTTACTTAATCATTAACTCCAGAAGAAAATCTCTAAAATTATGTTGTTGTCTCTGTTCTTTAAATACTACTTGCTTTGGCAATTGCAGTATACATTGGAAGATAATAGTTCCAATCTTTCTGAGTTTAGAAATCATGCAGGTAAACTTAATGCTAAGTAGTACTTAACAATAATTGATTTGAGGTCAGTTTTTTTAGTGAAACCTCTGCTACGAATACACACACATATACATACACACATATAGTGTGTGATGTTACATAATGCCACAGATATCATAGTTGTTTATTTTAACTTGTTTTTTTTTTCAATCTTTGTCTCTCCTTTTAATATCTGAATCAAGAATAGGTAACCATGGGGCACCTGGGTGGCTCAGTCGGTTAAGCGTCTGCCTTTGGCTCAGGTCATGATCCCAGGGTCCTGGGATCGAGTCCCACATCAGGCTCCCTGCTCTGTGGGGAGCCTGCTTCTCCCTCTCCCTCTGCCTGCTTCTCTATCTCTCTGTCAAATAAATAAATAAAATCTTAAAAAAAAAAGATTAGGTAACTATGTGGGAAAATGAAAATCGTAATTTGTTATTGAAGGCATTTGTCTGTCTAATGTGCCATAACAAAATATCAGAGACTGGGTAACTTAACAGAACTGATTTTTTCACAATTCTGGAGACTGGAAGTCTAAGATCAAAGTACCAGTGGGGTTGGTTTCTAGAGAGCTCTCTTTCTGGTTTGCAGACCACCTTCTCACTGTGTCTACACAGGTTTTTCCTCTTGGCATGTGCACTCCTGTCACCGCTTCTTCTTCCTACAGAGAAACCAGATCCTTAGAAGGAGGGCCGCACCATTACCTCATCCTGTAAATTTATTTGCCTCCTGGAAGGTCCTGTCTCCAAATATAGTCACATTAGACTGCAGGGCTTCAAGATATGAATTTGGTGGGGGGGATACACTTCAGTCCATACAGTGGAGGTTTGAATTGATACAACTTTAAAAAAAAAAGAAAAAGATCTTGCAATTTGCAGCATTTAGTTGAAAACTTCTGTCCCTTTACCTATTTACTTCAGGAAGTCTCATATAATAAGGAGTATGTTTTGCTAACAAATATGTTCATCTGTGAAAAATTGACAAGACTGAAGCCATTTTAATATAGGGCCAGAGCAGCCACCGCAGAAAAACTGTCTTACCCATCTTTGTTTGAACTGGGCCAAAACCTCTGGCAAATGTATTGAGCAATTTCTTGAGAAGTCGG
The DNA here is from genome assembly GCF_003265705.2 of Callorhinus ursinus. NCBI lineage: Eukaryota > Metazoa > Chordata > Mammalia > Carnivora > Otariidae > Callorhinus > Callorhinus ursinus. The sequence goes on along the minus strand of NW_027397065.1, from coordinate 74,263,997 downwards.
TAGGAGAATGGACTTCCTGATCTCAAGACTGATGATTGTGGACTTTCTGAACATAGAAACAGTAGTCAATAAACATATAATTCAAAGTAGCTTAGCCTATTAACACCCATAGGAAAAAAAAATAAGATTTATTTATTTATTTGAGAGGGAGAGAGAGAGAGAAACTGCATGTGAGCAGGGGGAGGGGCAGAGGGAAAGGGAGAAAATCTGAAGCCGACTTCCTGCTGAGCAGGAGCCCCATACTGGGCTACATTCCACAACCCTGAGATCATGGCCTGAGCCAAAATCAAGAGTCAGACACTTAACCAACTGAGCTACCTAGGCATCCCAGGAAACATTTTTTATTTTTTTTAATTTCAACTCATGAATTGTCCCCTTTCCTTTCCTTCATAAAAAGTCCTTGCTTTCATTCTACAAGTGGGACAGTATTTGGGTTTCTAACTAAATCTGTGCTCCTTGAAATTTTTGATCCCAAATAAAATCTCAGTTGTCTCATTATGGCTTTTTTATTTTTAGGTTAACACATCACAGTATCTTAAGAACGTAAGACCTAATCAGTGCTTGCTAAATGTTTTCAGGTTGAGGCACACAAGGAACATTAGAATACTGTACAACCCCCTGGCACAAATAGAGAGGACTATTACCAGCAAAGAACATTAGAATACTGTACAACCCCCTGGCACAAATAGAGAGGACTCTTACCACCAAGAGGTCCCATACGCCCAGAGTTCACCGAGAAGCCCACGCACTGAGGTATCTGTACTCTGGGTTACATGGGACACATTTGTGGTAACTATTGATGCTGGGTACACTTAGGGGTTCTGGCATAAAGAGACAGAATACGGGAATGCTTACTGGAAAGAACCTGATATACTGCACTAATGCATCCTCCACTTGTGAAAAAACAAGATAGGGAGTAGACAGACAAAAGATGAGAAATGTAGTGTCATTTATGTCTATTATTCAAAAAAATTTGATCATGTACTCATTGATTATATTTTAAGGCTTTTTAAAAATGTTTTGGTAAAGTTTATTATGATAAAACATTTTGCTGTAATGTTAAATTTTAGTCTTATTCTGTAGAATCAACATTTACAGAACTATGAGTGTAATGAAACTCGCCATAATACTGAGCATTTGCCCCTGGGGGTAGGAATGTAGGTAATTTTGTTCCTATTACTCTGTCATTGCTTCCTGTTTCCATGAATAAACAGAATCTATCTAATAATAAGTAAACCTCAATTTCAGCATGTGATTTTTGCATATTACCTTTACTATGGACTGAATTATGTCTCCCCCAAATTTTTATGCTGAAGCCCTAACACCCCATGCAACTGTATTGGAGATAAGGTGTTTAAGGAGATAATCAAGGTTAAATAAGATCCTAAAGGGGAACCCTGATCTGATCGAATGGGAACTCTTATGAGAAGAGGGACAGATACCAGAGTGCTCTCTGCCTTATGAAGACATGGGTAGAAGGAGGCTATCAAAGCTTGGAAGAGTGCCTCACCAGAACACCACCATGCTAGAACCCTGATCTCAGACTTCTTCCCTCCAGAACTGTGAAAAAATAAATTTCTGTTGCTTAAGCCACCCAGTCTGTGGTATTTTGTTATGGCAGCCCAAAATGACTAGTACAATCTTATCACTTCATAAATATCTCATAGCTCTTCACAATACACACACACACACACACATAATTGTATATAATTGAAAATATTAGTATTCTAGGAGGTATTTTACTCATAAGAATATGTGTGTGTCAAGCTCCTAGTACTCTCAGGAATCCTAAAAATATCACTGATTTTCTTGCACATTTTTGAAATCTTTCAGTGGTAATTTATGGTAATTACTGCAGCTTTATCAGAAATTGATACAAAAGGTTATGCCATTGTGACACTGTCGCACTGTCAAAGCTCTGCATTTACCTACCATGGTTCTGGAATTGCTTTGTCTCCTGAAATGTGTGAGTCCCATGTCTGAGGTCAACATTTTTTAGGCCCAGATTGATCTTAATCAATGCATTTGTGATAACTCTGGGATGAACCTAATTCTCACCATGAGAAGAATGGAGATCGCTTTTTATGAGAGTCGTTCTGTCTATTGCTTCCACTTATACCTCTCGCCCAGCCTTGGGTGGCTGAACTCTTCTCTTGGTTGGTTGTTTTTTCACTTGGTAATTGGGTTTTGCTTCTGGTCCTTTATAATCCCATGTTTGTATTCTTTCATGATTGACTAGTCTTTTTCTGATCTAATTCTAATTTCACTACACCTGAACTTTGGAAGGCTCTCATTGTCCCCTAGCATATTCATACCACCTACTTATTTAGACCAAAACGTCTTCCTATTCCAGTATTTGATGCCTAATTTCTAGCATGTAAGTTCAAAACCTGCAAAATTGTGCTGTTTGGCTTAATACTCTGGACACATAGCCTTGAGGATAATATTATAACAGAAGGTTAAACCTAAACATATGCTTGAAAAAGGACCTATTCAATGGAGTCATTTTACATGTGTGGAAATTAAGAAATGATTTGGCCAAATTTACACAAGAAGGGTATTGATTTCCTATCATTGCTCTAACAAATTACCTGCCAGAAATTTAGTGGCTTACAATAATACGAATTTATTATTTTATAGTTCTGTAGGTCAAAATAAGTTTCACTGGGCTTTAGACAAGTGTCAGCTGGTCTGCTTCCTCTGGAGGCTGTAGGGGAACATCTAATTTTTGCCTTGTCCGGCTATTAGAGGAAGCTTGCGTTTCCTGATTGTTTTGCATTGTTGCGATTGTAAAGCATTGCAATGGTACCATTTCAGACTCTACTTCTGTCATCCAGTCTTCTCTCTCACTCCAACTGCACTGTCTTCCTCCTACAAGGATCCTTGTGATTACACTGAGCTGTCAAATTAAAGACAAATCCGGGATTGAGGAGAAACTGTATTTGAAAATACTATTGTGATAGGAAGAAAGCTCAGAACTCAAGACCTATAAGTATTTCAGAAAACAGGCAAAACAAGATTTTTCTTTTATAGAGAGGAGCAAACAAGTAGAAAGAATATAATGTAGGGAAGTGAGATAAAAGGTTGGTCTGACTGGATAGTAGCTCAGAGGATGTTTTATCCTGAGGCCAGCCTGTTTTCCTACAGGGGCTCTAAGGAACGGCTGTGTGCTGACTTTTGGCTGCGGGGGGCCAAATTTCAGGTCCTTGGGAGGGAGAGAATCTTTTTTTTTTTTTTTTTTGAGAGAGAGAGAATGAGAGATAGAGAGCATGAGAAGGAAGAGGGTCAGAGGGAGAAGCAGACTCCCTGCTGAGCAGGGAGCCCGATGTGGGACTCGATCCTGGGACTCCAGGATCACGACCTGAGCCGAAGGCAGTCGCTAAACCAACTCAGCCACCCAGGCGCCCGGGAGGGAGAGAATCTTAACTGAAGTTTAGTTAATAGGAATTTGTTACAATTGATGAGTAAGGACAAAGTAGTTTAATTAATCATTATGAGGTACATAATGGGAATATGGAAGGATGGAGGATTTCTTTAACCATCACTGATTGTCCTCTAGGATCACAGGTAAAGTTCAAGATCATCAGGGCCATACCCTCACTTCAAAATGAGTCAATCTCAAATTAAGAATACAAATAAGGGATTATAATTTATTTATTTATTTATTTTTTTTTTAAGATTTTTTATTTATTTATTTGAGAGACAGAGAGAATGAGAGAGAAAGCACATGAGATGGGGGGAGGGTCAGAGGGAGAAGCAGACTCCCCGCTGAGCAGGGAGCCCGATGCGGGACTCGATCCAGGGACTCCAGGATCATGACCTGAGCCGAAGGCAGTCGCTTAACCAACTGAGCCACCCAGGCGCCCCTAAGGGATTATAATTTAATCACTCCTGCAAATACAGGGTTGAGGGCCTTATTTAGTTTACCACAAGTGGTTAATGTAGAATCCTGGACAGATATTGGTTTTCTTTCCTTTTTTTTTTTTTTTTTTAAGATTTATTTATTTTATTTGAGAGAGAGAAACACAAGTGGGAGATGGAAAGAGAACCTCAAGCAGACTCTGTTGTTGAGCACAGAGCTGGATGCAGGGCCAGATCTCCCAACCCTGAGATCACGACCTGAGAGGAAACCAAGAGTTGGATGTTCACCAGCCGTGCCACCCAGGGGCCCCTGCTTTTCTTATTTCTAAACAGCACTTTCCTGTCATAGCCTCTAGAAAAGCTGATCCTTTCCCAGGTTTCTGCCTGTGCCCCTGTGTTTCCTCAAACTGGGCTCACTTCTTCATGTATGTTGAGCCTAGAGACACAACCAAGCCAAAGAATGGATAAAAGGAAGAGTTTTACCTACACCAAGTAGAGAAGGACACCAGGGATATTTCCAAAAGCAGTTTCTTCTCAAACCAACGAAACCGGGGAAGTTTTAAGCTAATGGGTGCATCCATATTCACGAAGAGTCTTGTGCAATGGGAAATTCAGCTTGGAACGGGGGCGAAAGTCTTCCTAAGGTGACAAAGTCCAGGTCTTGGTTGATTGAAATCATGAGGGCTGACAATAGTCGGCATCACCGACTCTCTGGCTCTGGTTGGCCTGGTATTTGAATGCTCAAAGGGGTTTCAATCTTGCAAAGATAACTCAAAGATGTGCATCAGATCAATCTTTACTTTTGAATCAGCGCTGGGAGTTTTACCACTGATTTATCGTCCCTAAGGTGATTAGGCTATCTCCTGGGCTGATCATGATGGAAAGACCCATGACGGGACACAAGGTGGAGGCTTTGGGTCATGCAGTGTCGATGGGAAAACAATAAATCAATCATGAGTACCTAATGGAGCCCTGATGGAAAATTCTGACACTGGACTAAGGTGAGCCTAGGGTGAGTGTGCATTCCTCTGCATTTTTACATACCGATACCCCAAAAGTAAGGTGCCCTGACTCTATGTAGAGAGAAAAACAAAAGACTCATATTTGGAAACTTCCTGGAGTTTGCCTGCGTGTCTCGTCTTTGGCTGACTTTAATCTGTATCTTATTCCTATGTATTTGACCTTAACTATTGGAATAATATCTTTCAGTAAGTTCTGCATGTCCTTCTAGAGAATTATCAAACCTGAGGGTAGATTTGAAATTTGCCAAACTTGCAGTTGGTGTTAGAAGTGAAGACTGTCTTGTCGAGGACTGTGTGCCCTCAAACTCTGCAGTTTGGGTAACTGGACATTTGGCTTGAGAAGTGGGATTTGCTAAAATGGCCTGATTCATGAGAATATGTGGTTTGTGAAAAAAAGATGAGATGGTGGGGGATGAACAAAACCCTAATTCTTGGGCATGCCCATTTTATAGATTTGAAGCTGTGCTGCAGGCAATTACTGGAAGTAGAAGGTACCAAGTGAATTAAGGAATCATGGATCTAATTTCTGATGAGTTGAATCCTTGGATGCATAAAGAAATGCAAATAACAAAAAACAAGTGAAATATGTAATCCCCTGGTTAATTGTTATCTCCAAAAGCTAAAATGCAAATAAGACAGAGTGTTGGAATTAATCCTGATGGTGGGCCATGCTTGGATCCTAGTCAGAGTATCAGTTTCTGGCTTCAAAGCAACTACCAGAGGGGAAAATTGAGCTAAAACAACAGAAGTGTATAAAATTAGGATGATTTGCAAGAGAATAGAAAAAAGAAAGGACTTGGAGTTTCATCACAGCAAGATGAAGATTTTTTTTTAAAGATTTTATTTATTTATTTGAAAGAAAAAGAGAAAGAGAGAGCATGAGGGGGGGTAGGGGGCAGAGGGGGAGGGAGAAACAGACTCTCCACTGAGCAGAGAGCTCAACGTGGGCTCAATCTCAGGACCCTGGGATCACGACTTGAGCTGAAACACATGGGTAACTGACTGAGCCACTTAGGTGCCCCAGCAAGGTGAAGATTCTTAAACAGTTACTAAGAAATGAGATGATTACAGTGGATGTCAGTAGGGTCTTATTATAGTATTCTGGGAAGCTGGGTAGACTGATGGTGCTCCAACATTGATGAATACTAAATAAATCTGCTTAGTAATCTTAGTTTGAAGAAATTTAGAGGGCCACTGGCAAAGATGATGAGAACCCCAATGCCCAAGTGCCTAGGACATTGGTCCAGTTGTCTAATCAAGATACCTGCTGAGAAGTAGGCCTCAGTCCTTTGGCCCAACCCCTAGCTGTGCATTCCAGGTCATCTGCATGCGTGGGTAAAATGGTCAGGGAGGTGAAGAAATTTTGGGATTTGCTGAAATGGTGATCTCATGCATTATGGTTCCAAAATCTCTTGGTGGAATTATAATGGGAGGCACAGTTAGATTAGGAGGACATAGGGATATAAAAGTTGATGATATTAAGGTAAAAGTTCAGAGGAAAATTTATGTGTTTGAACAAACTTTAAGTACTGTGGTTGTGTTTCCTTTACCTGAATGTACTATGAGGATAGACCTAGTATCGTGAAACAGAAAGCATGTGAAGCCACTCTTCCCCCAATACTGATTGGACATACTAAATGGAAACCCGTAAGATTGCCTGAAATCACACACAGGTTATTAATCTGCTAAACGATACTCTTGTGTGGCATGTAGACCAGAGCTTAAGGCAAAAGCTTGTGAATGCCAGCCAGCAGCAACCACTGGGATAGGAATTAGAAATTTTCCATTGAGGGGACAATTACTAGCTTGCTATGAGAAATCATCAAAACTGTCTCAATGACTGAGAGACATAAAATAATTCTGAAACCTATAAAGCCTATATTTTCTTGGGTGATGTCAAAGAAACTCTAATGGAGAAAATAGTGCCTGTAAGAGTTCCATAATGAAATGGAAATGGTTTATGCAGGAACATGCTGCCAGGGGAATAAAGGGGATCCTCACAAGCAGATAGCCTGTTTTCCCTCAGGGATGACTTTGGAACCTCCTGAGGAGGTGTTAGTGTTCCAGAACCTGGACTGGATCACCTGACAGAAGAGAAAAAGTGGCACTCGGAGATGGTGGAGGATAGGAGGTTTATTTAACGCTGGTGGGCTCAGAGGAGAGTGGTCTCCAAAGGTCTGATCCCCAAGCACAAACAAAAGGGGCAATTTATACACTCTACTTCTGCATACTTGGCACTTTTGGCGTGTGTGTGAAGTGGGGCAGGGAGAAGCACCCGGATTGGTATGCGTGGGAAGCAGAGCAGGGAGAAGAACCTGGAAGAGCCCCAGGACAAAGACTGGTACTCTCCCGCTGGCTCAGTCAGCCATCTTAGGACACAGATTTTCCTTATCATTCCCCCCTTTGATGCCCCTTTAAACACCTCGTTTAGAGGGCATCATTCTGTTTGACTCTGAGGGTTGACTGCAAGGCTTGGGCGAACATGGACTTAATCATAAACTTAATGGCACACCAGATAGCAGAGAACCAGGACTGACTGGGGCCAGGAAGACCATGGTGAAATGAGCTCAGGAGTAGACAGCAGTGGGCCAGTAAAAGTGGGATCTATGACCTTAAGTAGAAGCCTCTGGGGTAAAGTCCAGTTAGGAGGGACAACAGTGTAGAGTCTGACTCCCAAGATGAAGTAAATCACGCTGATGAGAGCCAGGGAACATGGCTGGATCCTCCACTGGCATGGCTCCTCATCAGAATGATGAGTTTTCTTCATTCTTGAGTGATGGACATGCAGGGTGACACCTGAGACCTTGAGGAGAGTAGTGGTGTTAAGAACAACAGTGCGGGGCCTTGTCCACTGCGGTTTGAAGGGGCCTTTCTTCCAATCTTTGACCCAAACTGAGTCCCCTGTCTGGAAGGAGTGTACCTGAGACCCTAAGGAGATTGGGGACCTCTCAATGGTGTACTGTTGTAATTTATTTAGGGTGGCCCCCAGGCCCTGTAGTTGCTCCTTTATTTTATTATCTCCAACCTGATGTAAGTTTCCTGAAATTCTCTCCAGGCACAGGGGAGGCCGTCCATATATTAACTCAAATGGGGAGAAACCTAATGTCCCAGGCTTGCAGCAAACATGCCGGAGAGCTAGGGGTAGCAGATCTGGCCATGGGAGGTTAATCTCCAGGTAAAACTTTACTAAGGTTCCCTTGAGGGTGCGATTCATTTGCTCTACTTTCCCTGAACTTTGGGGCCAGTAAGCGGTGTGGAGTCTCCAGGTGATGTTGAGAGGGCCTCCTCAGTGCCCCGAGTCTGACATGAACTGTAGGAGGGCCTTTGTGCCTTTTGTGCAGTCTTCTTGTGTGTCACTGGTGAGGAAGAGGTCATCCACATACTGGAGGAGGGTGCATCATGTGGCCTCTCTCGGCAAGCTGGCAAGGTCCACGGCCAGTGCTTCTCCAAAGAGGGTTGGTGAGTTTTTAAGCCCCTGTGGGAGGCACGTCCAAGTCAGTTGCATCTGGTGCCCTGTATCGGGTTCAGACCGTTCAAAGGCAAACAGTGGCTGGCTCTGTGGAGCTAAGCGGAGGCAGAAGAAGGGCATCCATCAAATCTAGGCAAGTGAACCAGCTGGCCGACCCTGGGATTTGGCCAAGGAGGGTGTATGGATTCGGGACCACTGGGTGCAGAGAGATGGTCACCTTCTTGACGGCCCTCATGTCTTGAACTGGTCAGTATTCCCCTCCTGGCTTCTTGACTGGCAGGAGTGGGGTATTCCAGGCCGACTGGCACTTGACTAGAATACCTGCTTCTTTGAGTGTGGCCAGATGTTCTTGGATGCTGATGTTAGCTTCTTGTGGAAGCGGGTATTGCCTTTGCCTCTGAGGTTGGGCTCCTGGGATCAGTTAAACCATGATAGGGGCCCGATTCCGGGCTAGTCCAGGTCGGTTGTTTTCAGCCCATACTGAAGGGAAGGTGAGTCTGAACTCCGGCGGGCTGCTCGGTTGGGCACAGAATAGCCTCCATTCCTCTTCCCTTGGTGTGGTAATTGCTAGTACCAGAGACCCCATCTCCTCTTGCCTTGGGTTCAGTCAGAGGCTAGTGTGTCAGACAGAATTTAACTCGCCCTGGTGTATCCTTGGTTCCCCCATCCATACACAGCAAGCATCTATAGTGCAACTGTTAGGTATGATTAACACCTCCCACCAAACACTTAATCACTCAAATCCATCCCTAGCATCTGACTGCTGGATCTGTATGAAGCCCAGTCCCTTCCAATACCTAGGTGTCATCCTCAACCAGTCCACCATGTCACCTCCCACGTCAGCACGGGGGGCCTCAGATTATCACTTTCTGGCTCCAGTGCTGCTGTATGGAAACTCTTCCTCTCCTGTCATGGGCTACAGCTGGGTCTGTGCACTTAACAACACTCTTTTGTCTTGTGATCAAAGTGTATATATCTGCATCACCCTGAACAATTAATCATGCACACTTGTCAATCTCTTAGCCGATCTTTCAGTCCAGTCCTCCCACTTAGATGGAGACCTCCTAGCCACCCTCGATGTTCCCTCGTGGTCATTCCTCTTATCATGAGCCTACTGGCCATGTCAGGTGTTGCCCTCAGTGCCACCGACGTTGGGATGTCTCAAGTACAGTACCAGGGGCTAACTCAACACTCAATAAGCCCTGGCCCTGCAGCGCCAACTTGATTCACTGGCCTCAGTGGTCCTCCAAAACGGGTGCGGGCTCGACATGCTCATGGCCATGCAAGGGGACTCTGCCTCTTCTTATAGGAGGAATGTTGTTTCTATGCTAATGAGTTGGGTGTTGTCCAAGAAATGACCCAATTACAGGAACAAGTGAATCACTGGTGTGAAGCACTCCAGCAGATGACTGGGTGGGATTCCCTCTCACAAAGGTTCCTTGGTTCCTCCCCCTCACCGGACCCCTCCTAATGCTCCTCCTCACAACAGCATTTGGTTCTTGTATTCTTAATGCCCTTACTAGGTTTATCACTGCTCAAATTGCTAAGATCAGACTCCAGTTGCTCCTTACTCACTATCGCCCCTTAGAGAATTAAAATGATGCCCTCTAAACTAGGTTTTTAAAGGGGCATCAAAGGGGGGAATGATAAGGAATAATCTGTGTCCTAAGATGGCCAACAGAGCCAGTGAGGGAGCCCCAGCCCCTTGCCCCAGGGCTCTTCCGGGTTTTTCTCTCTGCTTCCTGCCTGCACCAATCCGGGTTCCTCTCCCTGCCCCGCTTCGTGCACACCCCAAGAGTGCCCAGTATGCAGAAGTAGAAGTGTATAAATTATTCCCTTTGTGCTCGGGGCTCAGACCTTTGGAGATCACTCTCCTCTGAGCCCACCAGCGTTAAATAAACCTCCTATCTTCCAGGATCTCTGAGTGCTGCTTGGTTCTTCCGTCGGGCGATCCACTCCAGGTTCCGTAACAAAAGGACAGCATCCTATTCAGAAGGATGTCATTCTGATTGGAAAAGGTGAAAACAAATCAGTTTAATGGGTTAAATTATAGGGTGTTTGTTCTTGTTTGTGTTTTACTTGCTTAAGGGTGGTGGCCAGTGGATTAGTCATATGGTCAGGCAGAAGGGCAACCAAAAATTGCTTATTACATGGATGTCCATATGGGACATGGCCCTGTGTGAACCACTATGAAATTTAAGCAGTGCATTAAAGTAGGACCTGCTAATGCTTATCACAACAACCCCCTCCAGCATTCCTGATTCTGCAGAGAAGGGACAATAAAATCCCTGTTTGGGACTCCTTCTGAACTCTCTCCTGTGTGCCTTTTCTTTTGGCTGATTTTAATCTGTATCCTTTCCCTGTAATAAACTGTAACTATGAGAAATATAGCCCTCAGTGAATTCTGAATCCTCTGGCAAACTGTTGAATGTAAGTGTGCTTTGAAGACCCTCCTGAACTTGGTGTTAGTGTCAGAAGTAAGGGCAGTCTAGAGTGGTGAGGGGTGGGAGGGATGGGGTGTCTGGGTGATAGACATTGGGGAGGGTATGTGCTATGCTGAGCATTGTGAATTGTGTAAGACTGTTGAATCACAGACCTGTACCTCTGAAACAAATAATACATTATATGTTAAAAAAAAAAAAGAAGAAGAAGAACATAGCAGGAGGGGAAGAATGAAGGGGGGAGGAAATCAGAGGGAGAGACGAACTATGAGAGACTATGGACTCTGAAAAACAAACTGAGGGTTCTAGAGAGGAGGGGGTGGGGGGATGGGTTAGCCTGGTGATGGGTATTAAAGAGGGTACGTTCTGCGTGGAGCACTGGGTCTTATATGCAAACAATGAATCATGGAACACTACATCAAAAACTAATGATGTAATGTATGGTGATTAACATAACATAAAAAAAAAGAAGTAAGGACAGTCTCATGGAGTGCTATGTGCCCTTCAACTTTGTGGTCAGCCTTACACTCCTTATACCTATTTTGTATCTTTAGCATTGTTTTTCTTTGTAATTCTGTTTTCTTTTAATCCATCTGCATTACTGTTTAATTTCATGCAGTAAAACTCTACTGAACTTTTATGAACTTTCATCAATGTAAACAGAGATTAAAATCTCAAATTTATTAAAATGACAAACATCTTTCTGTGATGTGTGGATTTCTTTTCCTTTGTCCCTCCTTCCCTTCCACCCCTCCCTCCCTCCCTCCCTCCCTCCCTTCCTCCCTCCCTTCCTTCCTTCCTTCCTTCTTTCCTTCCTTCCTTCTCTCCTTTTGTTGTTTGCTCATAATATCCAAATAACACAGATAGTTTTCATCTTCTGTGGATTTTGATTTCTTTGAGACAGGTTGGGATTTTATAACTTTATCAGGATATTTACACTTGTTATTGCCTTAGGCACTAGAACAACATTCATATTAAATATTTTTTGTTGCTATATACTTCGAGAAAGCATCTTTTATTTTTTGAGTTTGGATTCTGTAACCAGTCTTGAATTTGTATTCTTGCTTAGTGTCTTACTAAGTTTGAGTTCTTGGCCAAGCTTTAGTTTTTCTTACCTGGATTTTTAAGATAATTGAAGCAGTATCTTCCAAAACAAATGGTTGTTCCTATAATTATTACTGTTATACTTAATGGAAACTCCATTACTCTGTTACAAGAGTTTTCAAACTGCTTACTTCTATATATTATACAGCAATCTGCATGCCCCTCATGCCCCCTCCACCATCTCAGGACTTGATCACAGTTGTGCAGTGTTACTGTTGTTCTGCCTTGATATGAGAGGTTTAAATTCCAGTCACTCCAACATTTAGGTTCTAAAATTTAGTTGTGTCTTCATTATACAGAAATGTGTTCAGGAGCATGGTTTGGACAGATGTACATTGTTTCCCTGTTTGTTACAGCTCAGGTGTTTTACCATCCAATCACCCATATACACTATAATAAGGACCTGGGCTCTTTTTTCATATTTACTGATTTTGGTCATAACCTCATTCCTCCTTATAATCTTATTCCTGCTGTGTGTTCCCCTGACCTGTTTTAACCCCCTTTTCTCACAGCCTGCTGCTTAACTCCTGTTTTACCACTAGATGGTACTCATATTTTTGGTATCTTTCAAATACACAACTTTGTTGTTCTGGTAAGCAGAATTTAAATAACTCAGAAATATGAATAACTCCAAATATCAAGTCTAAACTACAATTTTAGATGCTTTTATTACATTTAATTACAACTATATACATTTCATGTTAAATTCAAATGCTAAATACAGATTTATTTTTGTCTGAATTCCCTGCAATGTTTTTTCAGCATATATTTAGGAATGTGAAAATATAAGGATGACAATGATTTATTTTACATTAAATATACTTGCATGATCACTGTTCTTCCAAATTCTCTTTTTTTAAAGATTTTATTTATTTATTTGAGAGAGAGAGAATGAGAGATAGAGAGCACGAGAGGGAAGAGGGTCAGAGGGAGAAGCAGACTCCCTGCTGAGCAGAGAGCCGGATGTGGGACTCAATCCTGGGACTCCAGGATCATGACCTGAGCCGAAGGCAGTCGCTTAACCAACTGAGCCACCCAGGCACCCTCTTCTAAATTCTAATACTTTGGGTTTTTTGTAGCCCATATTCCCCTGCATTTCTTCTCAGTTTGGTGTATACATTTTGTATTTCTGTTTCTCTGGACTTAATCCTCCCATAGAACTATTTACTTTTAATTGGAGAATAAATTTGAATGTTGTCTTATATACATTATAACTTCCTTGGGCTTAGTGTAATCTGAGTACTATTGTAAATATTGTACATTTGTTAAACGGTTTATAATTTCATCAATCAAATGAGATAAGTACTGTTTTAGTTCTCATTTTACATATGAGGAAACTAAGAATTAGAGAAGTTAAGTAACTTCCTCATAGCCACACAGCTATCTATGGCTAGAGCTTGGAAGATGTTATCTTTAAATTCCACAATCATAAAAAAAATAAAAAATAAAAAAATAAATTCCACAATCATAATTATTATATAATATCTGCTAACACACTAGCAATGGTTTTGTTATTATAAAATGTCCCACTCTTTCCCAATTGGAAAAAAAAAAGTAACTGGGCTTACACATGTGTTTAAATAAAAAAAAATAAAATTTCTAACTTTGTGGTCTTTATGGAAATAGTAAAAATAAACACATACACTCTTGATGGGATCACCAGTTGAATATGAAGCATCAATGGCAGATTGAGAGATTTTATCACATGATTGTACCATCAGAATTTAGTTTTCACCTCTTTATTTCTCTATTGCTCTTTAACATTAATGTTTCTATTTCAACTTTTTTCTATGTAGTCAAAAGAGAAAAAAATTATATACAGAAACTTGTTTAAAGCAAGAACTGAAAAACTGTATTCATAGCCTATTTCTAAACAAGAAGCTGGGTGTAAAAGTTATATTTCGAGCAGATTGGATAAACATTGCTATAGCATATGACTTCCACAGAGGGATAAAGAGAAAAAAAAAAACAGAATATGTTCAGTGACAAATTGGGAAATTGAAAGCTTTGGGAAGAGATGATTGATGAAAACTATTGAGATCCATGAAATAATAAAGACATATTAATATAATTTTAAAGTAACTTTCAGTGTGGTACTTTGTTATAAAGCTTCTCAAGTCCCACTTTCTCACCTGTAGGACATTCATTAAAATCTGCTTCACACAGGTTTGGTTGACATCCTATAGAATAAGAAAGATTCAAGATTTGGACAACTAGGCAAGAAAAAAGTACAAATAGAACAAGAGATGAGTTCCAGAGCACAGATTACAAACCCAGAGGAAGCAATATGTCAGAGCTAGAATTGCTTAGGGGTTAAAAATATAACTGTGTCCTAAAAATCTCTGAAGATAAAGCAGCGGTTCCAACAGAAATGGAATAGGGCAAAAGCCATTTACTTAAGGGGTTGGCCACTTGCAAACACATCCGGGTTACATTTTGGGGGGCATGCATACTAAATATGTATAGGTTTCAATTTTGATTCTGTAACTGTACTATTGTAACTTTTTTCCAATTATGTTGTGATGACTGAGTATATCTCCGTTTCACTTCTTAAAATGTCTGCCAAAATCTTATTAGAGGGCTGTTGAGGAAGCATGTATAAGATGGGCAATCGCAATATTGTGTGTAATGGGAATACACACACATAACACAATGTAAATTTTATTAGTAGAAGATTGAGAAAATTATCATCAGTGCATCTAATTTGAAGCGCTACATAAATGAAACACAATGACAGTGAATAATTTTAAGAAAAAAATCATGGTGCAGAAGAATGTTTATCATTATACCATTTAAAAAAGAAAAACATGGAAGGCACACAAGAACTTTTCACTTACGTGAATTCTCAACGAGTCACAGTATAAATAGTGACTCCTATGAGGAAGGATTCTGAAAAATTCTGGAACTGAAGTGAAAGGGTAATTTATTCTTCACAGTTTACTCCTTTTAATAATCTCATTTTTTCCCTTTTTTTAGCCACACGTCTGTGCTATCTACTCAAATCAACAAAATGTAGATGCAAGAAAATAAAAGTATTTACTGTCAAGTGTCACAAATAATTTATCATATTTTATGGATAAAAAGAAAACATTTACTATGATCTTTGTCTAAAATCCTCAGGATTTAGGGGCACCTGGGTGACTCAGTTGTTAAGCATCTGCCTTCAGCTCAGGTCATGGTCCCAGGGTCCTGGGATCAAACCCCGCATCTGGCTCCCTGCTCTGCGGGAAGCCTGCTTCTCCTCTCCCACTCCTCCTGCTTGTGTTCCTGCTCTGGCTTTGTCTCTCTCTGTCAAATAAATAAATAAAATATGAAAAATAAATAAAATAATAAAATCCTCTGGATTTAAATTAAAAAATAAAAACTCAAGACATAATATGTGACAATTTTGAGATACTTTTTTTAAAGATTTATTTATTTTAGATAGAGCAAGCACAAGTTGGGGGGAGCAGAGGCAGTGGGAGAATCAGACTCCCCACTGGGCAGGGAGCCCAATGCAGGGCTAGATTCCAGGACCCTGAGATCATGACCTGAGCCGAAGGCAGATGCTTAACCAACTGAGCCACCCAGGCATCCCCCAGGCACACCAATTTTGAGGTACTTATTGAAAAATGCAAAATGATACTTTGAAATATTTATGTGTTAATAAATGCATATGTAAATGAGAGTGTACATATAAACTCCTTTTTTGCTGTTTCTAAATAGTAAAATAATTGAAGAGTCTTTTGTTATGATCACCACATTGCCAAGTTTGTTTCCTCTTGTTATGAGAATGTTGATGGTTACTTTTTGCCATGTTTTCCATGCCCTTCAATATTACCCAGGGATTTCCAGAGAAACAGACTAACTACTGGTCTTGTGGTGGTAGCTGTTATTTATTAGCTTCTTACTTTCTTCAGCTCTTCATTCCGTATTCCCTTTGCTTTCTCAGTAAGCACCTCAGCCATTCATGGCTCTTTATCTGGTGAGGTGACTCAAATCTTTGTTCTCAAAAGGGCTGAGCCATTCATAGTCCTACTGGGACTGTGTTGTTACAATTTCCCATTGATTTTAATCACAGGGCATGGTGATACTAAGAACTGCCCTAAGGGGTCTCCTGTATTCTATACATACTCTTCCTACCTCTATTGTGGAGTGGCAATACACCTTTCATTTGGTAATCAATATTAATCAGCTCAGCCAGCGCAATAACTCTCCTTTGCCTCTTGATTCAGAGGCCTGAGAAGCCCACCGTGACCAAGTGGCAGTCTTAGCTTCCAGTTCAATGGGATCATTGTTGTGTCTCTAAAAGTAATAAGTGAGTGGTGCCACTCCCATTTCCACCCTTTGATTCCCGGATCCATGAACCTTGGCTGTGGGAGAAATAGCAGTATATACTGCGTGCTGATTCAGAACATATACAGCCTCCTGGGGAACAGTGCCCCAGCCCAGCAAGATGTTGCCACCCAGCTAGTGCTATTCTTGAGTGTTCCAGAAGCCACTCCACACTCTATCAAGCCAGCTGCTTCAGGATGGCATGTTAGTCTGCTTGGGCTGCTACAACCAAATGCCACCCTTGGTGATTACATTGGTGGCTGTGGAAAGTGGCTGACTGGCATCCATAGAAAGAGTCATGCTATCCATTTGATTTTTTTTTTTCTCTGTTGAAGTAACCTTTTGGTGAACATTCACATGGGACACAAATATCTTTGCTTTTTTTTCGGCCATTCAGAGAGCTCTTCACAAGACTTCCTTGTCACTAATTCATGTCCACAACTCATGATTCAGTATATACTGGCCATTTTTCCTTCCAAACAGAATAAGCATCCAGGTACACTTCTCAAAGCTCTGCTCACTGGGAAGATTTCCCTTCATGACTGTCCTCAAGGGGTGTCCCAGAAAGGAGCTGCCGTGGCTTAGCTGTCCACTTTCGGTGGTGCCCACATCTCAATCAGAGCTAATGTAAACCAGGCCTGCGCCTTCTCTTCTGTCAAATGGTCAAAGGGAACACCCCCTGAGGCATAGTTGCAGGCTAGGAGAGAGAATGTAGTGGACCAGGAGAATCATGGGCATTTGGGTCACTTCTTCATATAATTTACTTGTGCCTTCAGGGCCTGCTCAGGCTGATATTGTATATACCACGTCCATTTGATGATGCAGTGCGGCTGTGTCCGTTAGATGATGGAGTGCGGCTGTGCATGCCCAACATAATGCCTGGGTGAGTCAGATAACACCTAGTTCACGATTGGCAGCCTAGATTACATGGTAACTTGGTTGCTCATGATTAATCATTCAGTCTCCACTAAGGCCTGTTTCTCAAATGTACAGTAGTTATTCACAGAGGATGGCAGGGCATGGCGTTGTTTTTTTTTTAATTTAAATTCAATTAATTAACATAATGTATTGTTTTAGGGGTACAGGTCTGTGATTCATCAGTCTGATATAATACCCAGTGCTCATTACAACACATACCCTCCCCAATGTCCAATACCCAGTTACGCCATCCCTCCCAGCCCCTTCCCCTCCAGCAACTCTCAGTTTGTTTCCTATCATTAAGAGTGTCTTATGGTTTGTCTCCCTCTCTGGTTTCATCTGATTTCATTTTTTCCTCCCTTCCCCTATGATCCTCTGCCTTGTTCCTTAAATTCCACATATCAGTGAGATCATCTGATGATTGTCTTTCTCTGATTGACTTATTTGGCTTAACATAATTCCCTCTAGTTCCATCCATGTCATTGCAAATGGCAAGATTTCATTTTTGATGGCTGCATAATAATCGCTGTATTCTGTCTTCTTTATCCATTCATCTGTTGACGGACATCTGGGCTCTTTCCATAGTTTGGCTATTGTGGACATTGCTACTATAAATATTGGGGTGCAGCTGCTCCTTCGGATTATTACATTTGTATCTTTGGGGTAAATACCCAGTAGTGCAACTGCTGGGTCATAGGGTAGCTCTATTTTCAACTTATCGAGGAACCTCCATACTGTTTTCCAGAGTGGCTGCACCAGCTTGCATTCCCACCAACAGTGTACGAGGCTCCCCCTGGCAGGGCATTGCCTTTAAACCCTGAGGGACTGCACTGTAATTCACCTATAGGGGACTGTCACAGGCTCCAAATAGCATTCCTGCTGGCCACTGGCATTCCAAGCACCATTGGATCTCCTGGATCATATGGTCAAAGCAGCAGAGCAACTCACACAGCAGTCTGGACTCGTTGGAGAGCCTCCTTTTGTTTTGGGCCACACTCAAAATTAGCAGTTCTTGGGTCACTGAGTAAAAAGGGCTAGAGTTACAAACCCAAATAAAAACTATGTTGTTTCTAAAATACAAAGAGGCCCACTAGGTGGCGTGCCTCGTTTTTCACTGTAGGAGAGCCCACTGAACCCACTTATTCTCAGCCTTAGAAGGGGTATCTCAACTTGTCCCACACCCTGGTCACTTGGAAATTTCACTGAGGTTGAAGGCTCTGAATTTTTGTTGAATTTATTTTCTACTTTTGACACACAAATGTCTTATCAATAATAAGTCTAGAATAGTTGCTGCTTCTTGCTTATCCAGTCTCATAAGGATAATGTCTTTAGTGTAATGGATCAGTGTGATACCTTATTGAAGGGAAAGGTGATCAAGATCCCCCAAATTAAATTCTGACATAGGGCAGAAAAATTGCTATATCCCTGAGGTAGGATAATTAGGGTATATTACTGGCCTTCTAGCTGAAAGCAAACTAATTCTGGTGATCTTTATCAACAAGGATGTAGAAGAAAGGCATTTGCCAGCTCAGTGGTGGCTTACCTTGTATGAGTGAATATGTTAATTTGTTCAAGGAAGTCATATCTGGTAAAGTTGCTGTAGTTGGAGTCATCACTTCATTATATTTATGATAATCTACTATCATTCTCCAAGATCCTTCTGTTCTCTGAGGGAAAAAAAAAAGATAATTTGGATGGGGCTGTGGTAGAAATCGTACAGAGAAGAGCAAATCACAGAGCAATTAATCTCTCACAGTAATGTTGAATGTTGTGTCTTCTGGAAGGTCCCAGGCTAGGTCAGTGGTTCTGAAATGATAAATCCTCTGTAACTTTCCAATGTCCCTAAGCCTTTGAATTTTTTTCTCTACCATAAACCAAAGCAGGTCCTGCATTTCAAGTTCACTTAATGTGGGTCACCTTTTTGTCCATGTTTTAGCCAACCAAGCAAACAATCTGATAGAGCTCTTTCTAACTCCCTCAGTTGCAATTTTAAATGCAGAAATCTCTGCTTAGTGGGTCTGTATCAAAAAATTTGGCCTGACCCAATTTTATGGTTTTTGTCATCAGTATCCCACAACCTTAATATGTATTCCCACAGATATTCCCCAAATTTCTGTTTGCATAAATTAGAAAAATCAAGTAGTTCTTTTGGAGTGCAGCACAGTTCCTTGTGTGTCACACTTTGTACACCCCTTTTAGGAGTTTCCTGAGACTTGAGTCTAGTTTTAGGGGTTGCAAAGAGAGTTTGTGGAAGTGGGCCATAGTGTCTTGCAGGACAAGTTCCTCATAGTAGACCATTACATTTTCTTCAGACAATGCAGGGTTAATCTCCTCAGATATGGATGGAGAGGTTACTGGTGCTGGCAAAGAAGTCTCATCAGAATTTAGAGGCTCCATGAGTCCAGTTTCGTTAAGGTCTTTCCATACCTCCATATTCCAATTTTCAGTATCCCATACTTTCCCAATCAGTGCTCTCATGTAACATAGATAACCCCTGAGGCTGGGAATTCAATTTGCCTTGTTACTCAGCCACTGGCAGAATAAGATTTGGGGTTTGGTTTTGACAATGTCAGCCATGTGACTATTGGAGATAACAGTTTTTTCAGGTCATTTACGTGGCTCTTGAGCTGGGAATTCAAATCCTTGAGATCATTCTTCACTTATTCTACTTTGTACAGAGAAATTAGGAACAACCAGTTTATCTCATTTTATTCATTTGTTTAACTAAAATATTCAAAGGTATCATATACCTCGTTCATCAATCCCTTGCTTCATAAGTACTTTATTAGGAGCATCCAGTGTTGATATTTTGTGTATCTTTATAGCCACATCACAAGATGGACTATCAGTGCTCTCTTTCTTCCCGGAAATAGAGTTGTTAGTACCTTAAATCTAATCAGAATAGAGAGCCGATTCTAGAAATTGCAAAACCAATTCAGAAAACTCATTCTTAAGATCGTATTCCTCACTACCAGTACTGTATCACCATATCCGTTTTAGTCAGGATTCTCCAGAGAAACAGAACCAATAGGGTGTGTGTGTCTGTCTGTCTGTGTGTTGTGTGTGTCTGTGTGTGTGAGTGTAAAGAAAGAGAAAGAGACAGAGAGATATTTATTTTGATAAATTCGCTCACACAATTATAGAGCTTCCCAAGTCCAAAATATGAAGAGTGGGGCAGTAAGTTGAAATTTAGTGTTGCAGTTCAAGTTCAAAGGTAGTCAGTCAGGCAAGGGCCAATGTTGCAGTTCAAGTTTGAACAGTTCAAGTCTGAAGGTCATCTTCTGGCCGAACTCCTTCTCCCCTGGGGGAAGTCAGTCTTTTGTTCTTTGGTTCAGGCCTTTAACTGATTGGATGAAATCAACTGACACTATGGAGGGCAATGTGCTTTACTCAAAATCCATTGATTTAAATTTAATCTCATCCAAAGCACCTTTGCAGGAACATCCAGAATAATGTTTGACCAACTATTTAGGCATCATGGCCCAGACAAGCTGACCCATAAAATTAACCATCCTCTTCTATATTATTAGCATGCAGCCTAAAATTGTGTGTTTGTCATTATATACCAAATGCATTTTTATTTCAAGAGGTTTTACATATCAGCCATGTGACTATTTTTTCAGGGAAAAATAAATTTTAATTAGTGTTTAAATTCTTCTTTCATTCTTTTTTTCATTTCTCAATGGTATAGTGAAATTAAACTATATTTCTTCTTTTTATATAAATGCCTTTATCACATGTTTAATCAGCTTTTCCTGGGGTGATGGATAATCCCCAATCTCGGTGGCTTACAAAAACATATGTTTATTTCTTCCTCTGACTCTGCATCTGTTGGGCTCAGCTGGACTCTGCCACCTTTTGCATTCTAAGACTCAGGCTGAGGAAATACCTGCTCTGTGGACAAGAGATTATTACTGAAGAGAACTCAAGAGGGGCGAGTGTAAGGTATGAATCTTAAGGACTTGACTTGGGCTGAGCACACTGTTCTTCACACAATCTGTTGGTCAAAGCCATTCATGTGGGCAAGACCAGAGTTAATGGGATAGGAGCGCACATTTTCTGTACTCTACTGGAGTCATATAACAGAGTCATATAACAAAAAGCAAGGAGGTATAATATTATCATCAATAAGTAGTTAAGAGTTGTGAGTCATCATCGTCATCATTATTATCATCATCTAGGACAGTGCTACTAAAGAAATGCATTGTACCCAGATGCATAACATTTTAATAAGTAGGAGGCAGTTTTTTTTTTTTCCAAGCCAACCTGGTTTCTCTGCTGAAAAAAAATATTCTTTCACATTAATTCATAGTGGAAACATGGGATCATGATGAATATGGCTAACTTTCCATACACTCTGAAACAGTTCTGTCTGGAGGAGGATTGTGAAAATCTGAAGCAAAGGCACATGATGATAAAAACCTATGAACTGTAGTAGTTCTGTTTGTTGTATATATTGTTTCAGGCTCTTCTACATGCCTGATTGGCATGATCTTATTTAATTGTCATAAAATTCATATGAAGCAATTACTTTTATTATCTCCATTTTAAAGATGAAAAAACCAAGGCAATAAAAGTTTACCCAAATATCTATGAATAAATAAGAGGTAGCAGAATCAGAATTCAACTTCAAGCATGTAAGAACCACAATATCACATGGCTACTGCTATAATATGGAAGTTAAAAATACCATCTTATTTTAACATAACAAATGCCACTGTGCTTTTTTCATTAAAATGCCTAATTAATTTTATAACATATATGTTTAAAATTTAGATTGTTTCTTCTTAAAAGTATATGAAAATACAAAAAAAAACTATATGAAAATACAGAAGCATAGATTCTCAAGATAATTTTTTCTAAAGATCTTTGGAAGCATTTACACAAATAGATGTATTTCCCATGAGGATACAAGGTTGGAGTGATGGATTCTACATTCACAGATTTAAATATAGGCAAGAGATAATTTGACTTAATCAGAATCCACAGGAGTTAATTTTAAAGACATTCTTATCATTCATCTCATCAGTTTCTGTCAGATATTCATGTTATGAATTTTTCTGTTATGTATATACATTAAGAGACAAAACATCAGTTGTATATGCGTTTTCAAGATTATCTTTAGAAAGTTAACTTTTAGCATGCATGTTAATGAGACTATGCTTTTAAAGCATTCGTTTTCAAAAAAAAGCTGACAGCTATATTTAATTATTGAAATCGAATTAAGAATCCAATGACAACATATGCTATATTTATCTAAATCTGCTAAATTCTATAGAACATGCAACTTGAGTCATATATTGCTGGTAATGGAAATATAATGGCCTAAGTATTTTTTCATTGGAATGAGAAAATGCTAAGAGTTTTGGGATGTTTAAAAATACACATATAATATGAATTATAAATATATCTAAGCCCATAAAAACTTTATTATATCCTATTGGAATAATTACAAGAAACCTCTTATTTGGCATGCTTAGTATATCTGTTGACACACCTGGAACCTCATAAGGAATAAACGGGTGTATTTGCAATAGTTTCTCAGTTCCCTACTAAGCAGTACACAAAGAAGAAACTTAAAAACACATAAAATAGAAATAAACATATATTTTGACATTAGAAGTGATTTACACAATGTCCCAAAGTGATGGTAGTGATGGGTACAGAAAATGGGTATGTTAAATAAGCAGATTATATGTGATAGTACTTGTGCATAATACAAAAAAGAATTTTTACTTACTTTTTTTATTTTATTTTATTTTTACTTTTTAAAGATTTATTTATTTATTTGAGAGAGAAAGATTCAGAGAGTGAGAGTGAGGAGAGGAGCAGTGAGAGAGAGAGAGAGAATCCTCAAGCAGACTCCCTGCAGAGCTCAGAGCCTTATGCAGGACTCCATCCCAGGACCCTAAAATCACGACCTGAGCCAAAATCAAGAGTTGGGCACTTAACCGACTAAGCCACCCCGTTGCCCCGTTTTTACTTACTTTTGAACACTTCTAAAAATATTTTTGATGATAAAGCTAACGTTAGTGTCTATACCTACACTTTACAATTACTATCATACAATTTAAATAGGTTTAGGAAATTGTATGAACTTCACAAAACACTGATCACATGTGCATCTGTTCAAAATTACACATCATGGCACCACTCCTTATAAAGGATTAAAAAAAAGTGGGTTTATTTGATTGGTTGCAAATCATTTTATACAATTTAATATTTGAGGGAAAAACTTGCATTATTATTATTGCAAGTGAAATAAGTATCTGGAGAAAGAGCACTACTGAAAATTATAAAAGCATGCAAGTTTCTCTTATATAGTACCGAAGACAATTTCCTGTTCATTTACTTTCCGGGATTCAGCACTACGTATTAAGACTCACTCAGTGATGGCTCTTTGGAGATTAAATTCTCACTGTTCTTGATGGCAGTAAAGCAGGAGACAAGAAGAATCTAGAATAAGAGTTGGGAATTTGAAAAGCCAAAGCACAATGCTTCTGACACTTGTATTTCTGCATACATCTTGGCCTTTGATGCTGCTAATATGTAGGTTTTGCCCTCCTTTTTAAAAAAAAAATCCAAGTCTTGGAGCGCCTGGGTGACTCAGTCTGGTGAGCATCCAACTCTTGATTTCAGCTCAGGTCATGGTTTCAGGGTGGTGGGATCAAGCTCCAATGTCATCAGTCTCCATGCTTGCTGGGGAGTCTGCTTGAGATTTTCTCCCTCTCCCTCCGCCCCTGCCTCCACTCACACACTATCTAAATAAAATAATAAATAAAATTTTTAAAGAAATATCTAAATCTAAAAGCAGATTTTCAAGGATAGTGTCATAATTTGTATTGTATCCTTCTTTTTTCCCATTTATACAAGTAGCCTCTAAATTGTACACTAGCAACTTATTGCATCTTGTTTATTTTTATTGTTGCCTCTAGCCTTGCACAGGCTATCATAATTCATCCTTCAATCCCTTTACAAACCTCTTTAGCAGTTTCTTAAGTTCTGATTTCTTTATCATATTCATGCTAACCCTGTTCTCAATTATTTTGATTCCTATTTTTAACATAATTTTTAATGACCATGCCACCCATGTCCTTGACTCACACTGCTTATGGGAAAATGTTCAAACAATACTGATGTTTATAGTCCTCCACATTTTAAGAGCATTCTAAATAGCAAATAGTCTATCATTTTTTTCTCATATTTCTCCTGTAAACTTGCCATTAAAAAGGCCCAAGTGTTTAGTTACTGAATTAATTATCTGTTGCTGTGTGCAAATATCACCACAAACTTAGTGGCTTAAAATAACCAACACTTGTTTATTTCACAGTTTCTGAGTAGTCCAGAGTCAGTGCATAGCTTAATTAGGTGCTCCACTTCAAGGTCTAACAAGGCTGATCTCCAAGTGTTGAGTAGGGTAGTAGTCTCATATGAGGCTCAACTAGGGAAGCTCACATGGTTTTTGGGAACATTCAGTTCCTTGCAGGATACTGGGCTGAAGACATGTTTCTTTCTAGCTGATGACTGGAAACCACCCTCAGCATCTTGCCTTGTGGTTTTTTCCATAAGCAGTACAAAACATGGCAGCTTGAGAGTTAAGAGCCAGCAAGGAAAATAGATCCAACATATGATTGACACTTTTATGCAAAATAACTACGTGCAGTTAATCAATGTGTATGTCCTATCACATTTGCTATGTGCTATTGAGTAGAAGCAAGTCTCAGGTTCCATCCACACCCAAGGGGACAGAATATTACAAAGACATGAATACAAGGAGTTGGGTTTCAAAGGAACAACTCCAGGGTCTGTCTACCACAGTCACCTTTATATAAACCAAGAATTGCCTTGGCTATGAACTTAACACATGTTTATCCCAATATTTTATTTTTTGACTTTTCCATCTATGTTAATATATCCTCACTTTTCTCTTCAGAAAGCATCCTCTGACCAGTATAATCTCAGAACTATTAAGAAAGCTATTGTTGTGGGGCGCCTGAGTGGCTCAGTCAATTAAGCATCTGACTTTGGCTCAGGTCATGATCTCAGGGTCCTGGGATCTGGCCCCACGTTGGACTCCACGCTCAGCTTGGAGTCTGCTTGGGATTATCCCTCTCCCTTTACCCCTCCCCCTGCTAATGCTAACACTCTCTCTTTCACATAAATAAACAAAATCTTTAAAAAAAAAAGATTACATGAAAAACTAATGATGTAATATATGGTGATTAACATAACATAATAAAATTAAAAAAAAAACAAGAAAGTTATTGTTGCAAGCAATCATTTGACAATTTGACATGTAAATAAAAATAAGAACTTTATATGACATTTTAACCTATCTATTATCTGTCTAGCCCCACTAAGAGAAGAGAAACTACATACCTTGTAGGAGAAAAATGTCTCCCTGCCATCTACATTTTTAAAGATACTATTTATAATTTTCCTCAGTGCCTGACAGAATAAGGTTCACATGTTTATAATAATAAGAAATTTGACAGGAGAAACTATGTCTTATATATAAACTTCATAGAGGCACATAATCCAATATGTAGCAATAATTCAAAAATATTTGTAATTAATTGAGTCAAGGCTGAGTAACAAGTGACTGGATAGAGAATGCAAAATTATGTGTAACCAAGCAATTTAATATGACTTTGTAATATAATCTGCATAAACAACTATGTTGGGAAGATGAATATTTCACGTTTGTCTTAATGGCTACTAATCCAACATGATAAAGATTACTTTCGGCATAAAAAAAACATAAAAAAATATTTACCGCTCGGTAAATATTTCTTGCTGATTAAATGGATTCTTTAAATTAAATTCAGCATCAAACGGCACTGTGTTTTTCCTTTTTTCTTTAATAGTAATTTGCTCCAGAATTTATTAGTTATTTTAAATTGCTGTTGAAACTTAATCTAAGATGAGAGAATCATGTTATCAGAATATAAAATAATGACACATAATATAAACTTAGTAATAAAAAAAGCAAATCCTTTCAGCTCAAAAAACATCACATTTAATAGCATGCAATCTAAAGGGAGAATATGGCTGCCAGACAAATTACTAGCACTTCTATATTGAGCAGTGATACGCATTCGTTAGTGGTTGCCAACAGACACTTATGTTAATGTACTGTCTTGAACCTCTTATTATCTAAAACAGTATATTTTTGATCACTCAGCATATATTGGCTAACAATTATTTGTCTGCTCTAGCCCATGAGTCAAACATCAGACATTTAAACTTGTTAATAGATTAAATATAATGTGGTTACTAGATATGTAAAAAGTAGACTCTATGATTAAAATGATTTTTTACATGGTTAGATACAAAAATGAAACTCTTACAATAGTAATACTTCATTTGAATTGGTTTATAAATGTCATGTTAGCAATAAGGCAATGAATTGTGTAATGGTTTTTAGAAATCTTTTTTTCAAAGTCATGTAAAGCACTTCAGAGGTGAAGTTTCAAAGTCATGTAAACTTTTCATCAGAATAATATTAATAAGATTCACTATTTAAATAAGTTTTCAACACTCAGTCTTTTTCAACATACATAAATTTATACAAATATGATATTTATGTAAGAAATGTTTAATATCTATGCAAGGTACCTAAATTTGAAGACTTGAAACAAATTAATAGTTTAAGAACAGAGATATTATTGACTCATTAACTGGTGTCATTTAATAATTAAATTAAGTATATTGAATAGCCATAATGGAAAAGATTATATGCATCACTCTTGAGGTGATACAAGGATGGTTATGATATCTCTTTCTTAACAACTTGAAACAAGGCTGGATTTGAAGAAATTAATATGAATGGCTGTAGTGCAAAGCTGTAAAGAATAATTATTCATATTAGTGATTAGAATAAAATGCTATAAAGATTACGAGGACAAAATGTAATTTCTAAATGGGGAAGTCAGAAAAACTTTCTTGAAAAAAGGATGTGTACTGCACTTAAAAAATTCTGATGTTAATACTAAGTTACAATACAATATAGAGAAACAGAAACTCCAAGCAGAAATATGTGTGAGCAATATTTTAGAGAAAAGAAAACTCAAGAGAGTTATGTAAACCTGTGTTCAGTAGATTGTGATTTGGCCCTCATCTTTCAGCAGTCCTTGCATCTATATCCTTTGCCATGCGTACTTTAAGATGTTCAATATTTTTTTAAAGGTTTTATTTATTTATTTGACAGAGAGCTAGCGAGAGCAGGAACACAAGCAGGGGGAGTGGGAGAGGGAGAAGCAGGCTTCCCGCCGAGCAGGGAGCCCGATGTGGGACTCAATCCCAGGACCCTGGGATCATGACCCCGAGCCGAATGCAGATGCTTAACGACTGAGCCACCCAGGCACCCCAAGATGTTCAGTATTTTCTCCACTTTACTTCCTATACTTGACTTGTTTTCACTTGGCTTGTACTTATTTATGCCATGCCATTAGGACTATACTCTTGGGCAGTGCTGCTGATCTCAGAAGGAGAATGAGACACACATAAAGCAAAGAAGCTCCAGATAAGCCACCTCAGCCATGACTAAGAACAGCTTTCTCCAAGCTGTGTGTGAACCTATCTGTGAGTCTGGAGCTGTCCACCTGATCGCAATCTCCATCAGTTGAGTTTGTGCCGAGCTATGAATGACTAAGTGAAAATAAATGTTGTTATTTTCAGCCACTTAACTTAGGAGTTATTTGATACACAGAAATTGTTGATGATTTAAAATATAAACTGGAAGTTGGGGTATAGCTATAACAAAAAAATCTGTGACATATCATTTTCATTAGAATCACATAATGAAAGGATGCTGGAGAAATGGTGAAGACACTGTTTAAGGAGACTAAAAAATGTTGGCCTTTATTATTTAGTTGTGAAACATTTGGTAAAATTAAACTTACAATAACTTGAAAGACTGAACATGTATTTAATATAATGTCAACAGGGGCATGGCTTTTCGGTAGGATATTTGGGAATGAATTGTTTCCTTTTAGCTTCATATGATAAAATACAACAATAACAATATTTTTTTCAGACACGAAAATTAAACTACCTCTCATGCCCAGACTATTTACTGAGGAAAGAGCCTTCAAATTTAATTACAGTGTGAGTCCTAGACCAAATCCAATGTGTTACCCAGTATTATATGGATTCCAGATAAAATCTGTGACTCCACAAAGGAGTCTTTAGTGGTCTCTTTAAACTAGAAAAAAACAAAAAATCTCTAAGAAGTGTAGGGCATCATTCTATAGTAGCCTAATTTTTTAGTGTTATGTGTAGAAAGAGGCATATGTATAAAAGAATATTAGATACAGTTTTTGTGTAATGGACTAACTAGAATCAAATATATAAAAAATTCATACTTCTTAAAAAATACTGCTAAAAAACAAACAAACAACAACAAACCCATACTGCTTTGAGAAAGTTTTATTGGCTACATTATCTACATCTGACCTAACATATAACTGAATTTTTTTAGGTGTGTTCTTTGGAAACTGAATGCTCTAGAGGCAGAAAGCAGGCTTAAAATATTTATCTGCCCTCGAACAGGTAATATTGTTTAATGTTCTCTTTATAGGTGACCAAAGATAATAGCAGAAAAACCCTTAGAGAACAACAGACAGAGAGACAACTGAGCAGAACCAGGGTCTAATTAAGAAACATCATTTATTCCCATTGTAGGAGAACCTGTCAATCTTAGAATGATTTCAGAATTGCTAAGAATCAGTGACTGTTATTTGTCAACCATTCTTCTTCTTGTTGAATAAGAGTTTGTTGCAGATTTCCTGTCCAAGTTTTAACATCTTTTTGTGGGTTATATGATAAAGGAGGGCAGAGAAGTTGCTTATCCATAGGGCATCTGATTAAGAAGAGTGATGTTTGAATCTGATAGTTGGGAACATCTTGGACTTTGAGTCTCATGACTTGATAATTGAGTGGACCGGGAATCCTGAAGGTGAGCACATTTTGTGTGTGGGAGGGGCATAATTCCTCCTGACAGACAGGTTATGCTGTGGTGGGCTACAATATTGGCTCTAATTAGTCTTTTTACGTACCTCCGTGGTGAAATATGTTACCCGTTTGTCAGACCCTGACTCCACTACACAGAGATCAGCCTCACTCCTCTCTCTCTCTCTCTCTCTCTCTCTCTTTTTTTCCTTATGAAGAGAAAATCAGAATGTTACACTGTTAAATATCTCTTCACTTATTACAAGGTCTTTCACTCCTAGTTCTGGCTCCACCATGTTTATCACTCAGTGTACTGCTGTTTTCTTCTTAAACTACAGGATATCTTGAAGATGGGGAGAGGTTGGCTGGTTTTCCATCTCCATAATATTTTACTTTTGGGCTTTGAATATATATATGTATATACTGTGATTTGGCCTCATTGTTCAGCAGTCTTTGCATCTATATACTTTGCCAGGCATATGACTTTGAAATTCTTTCAGATGTTCAGTATTTTCTCGACTTTACATCCTATACTTGACTTGCTTTCATTTGGCTTGTACTTATTTATATATATAGGCTGGGGACAATTTCTAAGGGATATGTAATATGGACTTTGAATTTTGAAGGCTGTCACTAAAATCAGGATTCCCCAAGGATCTCACAGAAAGGAACTTTAAGAGCCATCCTAATGTCCTCTTGTGGATAATCCCCATTTTATTTTGACCTTCTAAGTAGCTCTTCTTCCTTCTTCTAAGAAATTATCTTCAATTTTCAATAAGTAAGTCTACACCATTGGTCACACAACAGTGTCTCAATTTCTGCATCAGGCCCTATCTCCTGTTTCATGGTTGTCTTCCTGATTGTATCATTTTCTGTAACAGTCCTGGAATTCAGTATTAGGATCAATATTAATTACCTAATTCCACCCAAGAAACCATGGTCAAGCCTAGATACAGTCAGATTGCCTTTACAGTTAACAAATAATTAGCATGGTTGTTTCTTTAATATTACATGTTATTTGTGAAGCACTCATTTATCTTTTAAGCTCAGACATTTCTTTTGAGGGCCACTGTAGTGTCAAAAAGAAGCTAGATATCTCTATTTCCCTTAGCAATCCAAGAATTGTATTATTGTATAAGGTAGTCATTGGCTTCTTTAATATTTCAACTTGGAGCCTACTACTATAATAAATAGTATACATCACATTTTTATGGTCACTTTCCAGGGGAGGGTTTTTCCTGTAGTATGGAATCAAATTAGTTTTCCTTCACTTTCTCCTGGCAAAGAGAGAGAGATAGTAAATTTTTCCAGTTAAATTGAGATCACCAACATCTGTTTACAAAGTAAAATACCTAGATATATAAGCTAAATAAATCACAACCCAAAAGTATTTAATCATGCCAAAGACTTGATAATTACATTTAGTCATTATTTATTTTCATTTGATCTGTCCAAATCAATGGTAGTCTTATTTGGACAGATCAAATGAAAATAAATATGCTTGAATGTGCTGTAACTACAAGTAAGTTATATTTCTGATAAATGTTCTTTTTATCTACTTCAAATAGAAAAGCACAATTTATCCCACATTTAGATAGGTTAAAATATGCTTTGCTGTTTTGTATTTCCAACATCTATTTTTTTTACAAAGAAAATGGTGATTTACAAAAGATGACAAGTTGCAAAATAGATTTCACTAGGATTTATGAATTGCAAAATGCTCTCTAGATAGTAATCAATGGTGGAGTCACTGTTTAAATTTTCTCATTTATAAGTAATTTATACATTACAGAGCTGGAAATGGAAGCAGCCCCTTCTAAACTTTCCATATTATAAAAGATTGTATCTTTATTACAAAGGAATTGAGTTAAGGGCTTAAAGTTGTAAAATTTTGTATTTGGATCCATCCATTATCTTCTGATGATGTGAGAAGACATTTTTCTGTCTTTATGTTTAGAATCTTAAGAACGTGGTCACTGTAGGAACAGTCTGGGATTTCATCACACATAGTTGACAATGGATTTTTGGTTTTAACATCAATGGCTTTAGAGAGAAGCAAAATTATACTTAATAATAATGAAAATAGTACAGTGCCAAATACTCATTTAATATGTTTTCCTTAATATGCAAAAATGTAATACTAGACATACAGAGTAGAAATGGTTAAATCTCCATATTAGAATTCAGGAGCTTAAAATATTGGGTAACTTAATAGTATTTATAAACTAAATTATATTTATATATTCATATGTTATGTCCATCCAAATATTCATCAACTCTTGTCACCCTTATTTATATATTCCCTTTGTGACCCACCTAGTCCTTCTGAGCTCTGTCCCTTTGCCTCTACTCCTGCCTCTAGCGCTATACAAACTTCTCTTGACCACCTCGTATTCTGTGTTTGTTCAAGTTTGATTCCACCTTAAAGGGTTTCTTTAATTTTGTTTTTCTTAAAGATCTTCCATCGATATTTCTTTCTTTTTTTTTTCCATTGATATTTCTAAGATCACTGAGAACCACCGTAGTAAGTACTACTATTTCTCCTACCCTCTGCAATTTATCAGAAAAATGATTTTTAGGAAGACTCCTGCTTGTTTTGGCTGTTCCATCAATATATTTGCTTATTCTCCATGCTGATTAGGTAACCATCCTTTTGGAGGAAGTAAGTATTAGCTTGTAAATTCTAGCTATTATGACTATCAAAAAAATCCCAGGTTTTTTCCTTTGTTTTCTTGCACAGTTTGTACTGCATTAGTCCTACTGATATCAGTGATTTGACCCCACAAAATTACATTCAGTGATTCATGACAATGCATCCAGTTTGTTGTGTCAAATTGAATATTCATCCTCCTTTGCTAAGCTGAATAGTCAAATTTTCAGTCCTTATCTGACCTGCCCTATTAGCAGTGTTTGACACAGCTTCTCTCCAGCCTCACTGTCACCTTTTTCTTTTTTTTTCACTTGGATTTAAGATTGTATTCCTACCTCACTGGTTATTTCTTTTTAGCTTCATTTGCTGGATTCTCTAACTTTTTAATGTTGCTATATTCTCAGCCTCAGTCTTCTTTTCTCTTCCCAAATGGATCCACTATTTGTGCTGTCTTATCTGTCTCATGATTTTAAATACATCTATATGCCAATCACTTCCACATTACACACTCAAAACTCCAGACTTAACAGAAGTTTTGCTCAATATGCTTACTTAACTAATAAAACTCTCAATATGCTTACTTAATTAATAAAATTCTCAATATGCTTACTTAACTAATACTATTCTCAAACTTAATATATGCAAACTAAAATTGTTGTCTTCTTCCTTGACATACTCTTTTCACAATCTTTCCCATCTACATTAATGGCAACTCAATCCTTTGGTGCTCAGGCAAACAATGTTCTTTGACTCCAATTTTCCCCTTACATTCTATATCTTGTCCACCTACAGACACTTTGGTTCTATCTGCAAAATACTTCTAGAATTTGACTACTTGTCACCAGCCTCCCCACTGCCATTCTGAAACAGACTGCCATTATCTCTTTTTTTGATTCATGAAGAAACTTTCTGTCTTCGCTGATTCTTCACTTATGCTCCTCTAATCTACTTTTATCACAACGAATAGACTATTTTAGAATTTAGATTATTTAGAATTTAGAACTCATCCGCTACAGACAGAATGCTTGTGTCCTTCCAAAATTCCTGTGTTGAAACCTAGCTCTCAATGTGAGGGCCTTTGAAGTTGGAACATTTGGGAGGTGACTGGTCATGAGGAGCTGTCATAAATGGGCTTAGTGCCCTTATAAAAGAGACCCCATAGAAGCCTTTCATTCCTTCTACAATGGGAGGACTCAGCAAGAAGATGGATATCAATGAACTAGCAACTTGTTTCTTACTGAGTACCAAATCTTCCTGTGCCTTAATTTTGAACTTCTCAGCCTCCAGAACTGTGGGAAATAAATTTTGGTTGCTTATAAGCCACTCAGTCTATGGTATTCTATTGTAGCAGCCCAAGCAGACTAAGACATCATCTGCTGAAAATAATCAATGTCTCTCTGTGCCAGATATTATCCTTCTGTCCATATATGCTTTACTTTGTACTACAAGGGCTGAAATCTCTTAACCTTTATTTCTTAGACTCCCTTAAAAATCAAGCTTCATGTTAAATGTTGCTAATAAAAAACACTCATATAAAATTTTGGAAAGTAAAGGGGATAAAAAACTATCTGTCTTATGGCTACTGTGGACAGGCAATAAAGCAAATGTTGGGGGCTTGCCAGTGGCTTTTATAAAGGCATCTTTCTAATAATCATCTACTTTGGTGTTGGAAGCAACTGACATCATTAATCATTGTTTCCTTGTGATCCCTACAGTGTCCAAAAGCTGAAATTAGAAATACCATCTCTGTCCACTCTTTTCAGTAGTTTGAATCGTCTAAATCCCTGTATTGAATCCTTCTTATTTGAAATATGTAATATAAACTTAAGGTTTTCCTATTTGAGTCCTTCCTAATAGAGGATTAAGTGTTTGAAATTTTTTCACAGAACAGGCATCATAAAAGGAAATTTAGAATTCCATATATGACTTGGTTTAATTTCAAGTTAGTAAGAGTCTTTTTTTAAAGATTTTTATTTATGGGGCTCCTAAGTGGCTCAGCTGGTTAAGCGGCTGCCTTTGGCTCAGGTCATGATCCCAGGATCCTGGGATCAAGCCCCTCATCGGGCTCCCTGCTCAGCAGAGAGCCAGCTTCTCCCTCTCCCTCTGCCTGCTGCTCTGCCTACTAGTGCTCCCTCTGTCAAATAAATAAATAAATAAATCTTTAAAAAAATTATTTATACATTTGAGAGAAAGAGAGAGAGAGAGAGAGAGAGAGCACAAGTTAGGGGGAGGGTCAGAGGAAGAAGGAGAAGCAGACTCCCTGCTGAGCAGGGAGCCTTATGTAGGGCTGGATCCCTGGTCCTTGAGATCACGACCTGAGCCAAAGGCGGACACTCAACCATCTGAGCCACCCAAGCATCCCAAGACTCTTATTATCAGTAATAATTTGGATTTGGAAAGGCAAAAAGAATGCAATAGCAAAATATTTGTAACTTTCAATTGGCACAATGGCATTCCTATGAAAGGTAAGGAGTTAGGAAATTAATGAACAATCCCTTTTCCTATATTAAATCTCCTTATCCCATTGTGCCTACCTCCCTCACCAATACCATCCTCTTCTCTTCTGAGGAAACCAGACTCCCCTTACTTCTAGAACCTGTAAAATCCCAAAAGGGGACATTTGACTTGCATGCAGATGCCAACTTTTGTCAAGACCCACCCCACTAACTCTCATTGCATCTATACCCAACTAGATCTGGATAATTAGAGTGAAATAACTAAATCATGCAAGGAAAGGACAAAACCTTACCTGGAAGGAGATAGCATAGCTATTGAAGGAACTACAAAGATTTTACTATTCATGTTAATGAACCTAAGTAATATTGGTGAGAAAAAATTCTAATGGAAGAAGGCAAGAAGATATACCTATCAGATTTTTGAATTCACTGAGTATTCCTACCACAGAAGTGTCTCTAATAGTCAACCTGATTGAATAGCATGAACCTAGATTAAACAATAGCTTCTTATAAAGATAGATTTAGAATTTCTTCTTTATAGCATTGAAGGATTAACACTCAGAGAGATAGAAATGTTTGAATGGATTTAAATAGTCAAAAGTTCTAAACAATGTCTTCTACCTGAAATATCCTTCCAGTGCCCTTTACTGAGAGGGCTTACCACTATACTTCATGTAAAGGAAAGAGTGATCCCTAAAGAAACTCTATCGATTATTGCAGAGCATGTGTGTATTGACAGGTGAATTTGGAGCTGAGAAGAAATGAATTAATAAATAGCACAGGTGATCAAATTACAAATGAAGAGTTTTACCTGAATCTGTCTCAATCAGTGCCCACAAACATGCATTATATTTGCCTGTTCTTAAACAAATAGTTGGGAAACAGTTCTTATACCAGTGCCCTGAACCAAAGGTAGGGATTTATGACAGCAAAAAGGGAAAAGTGGAAGATCTTGGAAATTTTCTGTCCTACAAAATAATAAACTAAAAGCAATATAACATAATTGACAGATTGCAAATATCATTAATACACTCAAATACATGAAAAATGTAAAAGGGTCCTCCTTTTACTTTCTCTGAATTTTTCTATTTGAGTTTTAAAGAAAAACATATTGATAACTGAGCATGCTTTATTGTTATTTTTATCAGGGGTTGACTTCAGTTCCAGTTGCTGTGCTAGTTATTTTATCTTTAGTGGACTCAGTCAACCAAACCTTTGTCTCCTGGGATAAAAACGCCTTTTTTTTTTCTTTATCAAATAGAAAATGACAGCAGAAGCTATGAATTCTTACATTATAAAGGCATCAAGACAACTGTCTATGCTCAGGGCTATTTTGTTCTACAACTCCTTGTCATAATCAGGTTCACTGTTACCTTAATCTTTTGATATTGCACAAGAAATCATGCTGCTCCTTTCAGTTGGTGATGTCATGCTGATTTGGGCTTGTAAGCAAGAAGTAGCAAATATCTATGTAACTTGTTAAGACAGTATGTCTGCCAAAAGGTGGGAAAAAAAAATCCCAGAGAAAATTGAGGAATCCAGTACCTCAGAAAGAAGTTCAATAATTGTTGAGCTTCTTAGATTTATAGAGGCAACATTTATCATATGTATGTTGCTTTGAACCACTTACTTATAAAGTCCATAAGCTACTGCTTTTAAGCAGGGATCAGACCCATAAGTACTTGCTGATAGTACAGTCCGCAGGGCAAGTCACTCCACCAATTGTGCCTTATAACTTCTGTGATCCTATTGTGCTCAAACAGCTTTGACAGTCACAAATGTAGTATAGGATCTCTGGTAAGCCCAATAGAAAAATCATTGTCTTTGTCTCTAAGGATTGGAAGAAAAATGATTTCAAATTTTGTCCTTGTAGGGTGTAAATATCTGATGATGGGGAACCATGTAAACAGGCATTTCCTCTCAAATCTTCTTAATGAACTGGGTATTTATTATCTGGCATAGTAAGTCATAAAATCAAGGTCTGCCTCTGGACTGCATAATTGGCTGGAAATGGTATATATGAAATCAGGCTCTAGCAGGTCCTAAGACTCCATCAAATTGTACAAGCAAGTGGTCCAAACTCCCGTAGCACTTACTTGTACTTTCCTGTCACCAGGCCCTCAGCCCACACCTATGGCTTCATGGGGAGCAAACTATGTATGACCCCTTGACCTAAAACAAACAAAAAAGTGTAGATTCGGTTATGAATCATTACACATTGGATGTAAATACTGAATGTAGACTGAAGCATTATAATCCTACTAAGGGTGAGTCTATTTACCCCAGTCAAAAATATTCTGCAATTCATTTGGTAATTTTTTTTTAGACATTGGATCTATTTGTTTTTTTATTTTTTTTTAAAGATTTTATTTATTTATTCATGAGAGACAGAGGAAGAGAGAGAGAGAGAGGGAGAGAGAGAGAGAGAGAGAAGCAGAGGGAGAAGCAGGCTCCCAAGGAGCAGGGAGCCCGATGCGGGACTCGATCCCAGGACCCCGGGATCATGACCTGAGCCGAAGGCAGACGCTTAACCATCTGAGCCACCCAGGCACCCAACATTGGATCTATTTAGCCTTCCTTATTATCAATACTAGATAATGTATCAGTCTATATCAGATGCAAGAAGCTAAGGTGATTTTCTTCTCTATAATTTGTTGGTTATGTTTTGAAATTTGTTTTAGAGCTAAGAACTAGATCATGTGTTTTTAAACATTGTTTTTTATCATACTGTCATCTTTGTTTTTAATAAGCATTATTTTGAAATGTAACTATGAACAGAAAACTATGCTTTTTTATCATTAGCATAATGCATGCTATATTAAACTCCTAATGTATACATTTCTCCCTCAATTTGGAATTGTAAATATTTTATGGAAAGTCTTAACTTTAATGAAGGTAAGCAGAAGGTATGAATACTATGATTTACAGTCTACCTTTTGAGTTAACAGTTAATGCTATGTTATTATCTTGTTATTATCTTAATAATCAAAAGTTGTAACTCTGTTACCCTGTGACACAAATAATATATAAAATATCTTTGTGGTAGAAAGGAAATTTACCTATTTATACTTTCATAATCTGAGGCAAAATGATGTCTTAGATTGTGTGTTTGTGTAAATGTATGATTACTCTAGCTTATAAGCACATACTGCTTATAATTTATTTTCCAAATTATGGAATACTAGTATTATCCAAAATTGTTATCATTTATTGTTTGTCCAAGATTAAAATGAAATAGCAAATATATATGTCATATTTATTCCACTTAGGAATTTAAAAAGTTCATTAATCTTTACTAGAATATATTCTAAGGTACTGCTCTTCGAACTTCGTTGAAGAAAATTGTAAGATCTGTAGGAATGTCAAACAAGAGTATCTGAGCCTAGTTATTTGAAAATATTTTTTAAATCTATATATAATCTTTTCACCCCTTTTAACAAGGTTTAGAGACATCTGAAATGTTATATGTAATGTCTGAAATATATATATTTAATTCACATTTCCTAACTGTAAAGCAAAACAAATAAAGCTCCTTTATTGATATACAGTCTTGAAATCTATTTTTTCAGAGATCATAATGGCACTGATCCTAAAAATGTTACTATGAAATAAAACAGGGAAGCGATTGACAGGAAGTACATGAAGATGAACTAAAAGCCTGATATTTTTATATGACATATGATATACAATGAAAAGTTCTCTACTAATATAAATTAAGCCAAGTACATGGGAGAGGAAGATGAATATTCCTCCTCCTGACAAATAGTGTGGTTGAAGCGCAAAGAAAAGTAAATGACTTTTCCAATTCCTTCTAGGAAGTCAGAAATATAGCCTAGGGAAAATTCTTAAATTTATGTTCTTGATAAATTAAGGACAATGAAATGCTGTTATATTTCTTGATGAAATGAAGGTATGAAAATAGTTTCGAGAATAAGTTACTGGTTTTTATTTAATAAGAGTTATAACCTGAACAATCTTAGGAAAGGAGTGCCTACTACTGGCCCAAAACTTTGGCAGCAGAACTTTTTTTTTTAA
The DNA here is from genome assembly GCF_003265705.2 of Callorhinus ursinus. Classification (NCBI taxonomy): domain Eukaryota; kingdom Metazoa; phylum Chordata; class Mammalia; order Carnivora; family Otariidae; genus Callorhinus; species Callorhinus ursinus. Next base: position 74,225,775 of record NW_027397065.1, on the reverse strand, counting down.
AGATTTTGTTTATTTATTTGGCAAAGAGAGATAGAGCGAGAGAGGGAACACAACAAATGGGGAGTGGGAGAGGGAGAAGCAGGCTTCCCTTTGAGCAGGGAGCCCGATGCGGGGCTTGATCCCAGGACCCCGGGATCATGACCTGAGCCGAAGGCAGATGCTTAATGAATGAGCCACCCAGGCACCCCAGCAGCAGAACTTTCAATGTAATCAACAGGACTGTTTTTGTTCTATTCTTGATGGATAGGAGCCAATGTAAGAATACAGTCATGGTAGATTCCACTCATTCCTTCCTGAAAAAAATCCCATTGACTTTTGCACAGTAATCTTTACCTTGTTCATTCCTTGGATGTCATTGCTCATTGCTTAACCACTCCCAATAAGGCTTCAGAATAAAAAGAATAAATAATTTCCTAGATTACTGCTTAGTTTCATCCCTTAACCATTCTATTTCATAGTCCTCTCTCAACATACACACTCACACATGTGCACACATTTCCTCTCATAGAGGTAGTAATTCTCTACCTCTCAATTAAGATATATATAAGATGGCTAAGAACAAGCCATTTAAGGCCTGGAGTTAATGTTAGGCTTCTGGATTTTCTACCATGTACTATTTATCTATGCAGTTCCCTTCAAGACTGACACAAGAAATGTTTCTATTACAAGTTCAAAAATATGAAAGTTTTTCCAGTTGTATGATTAGCAGTTGTGCAATGCACCAACTGTTTAAAAAAAGCAAGTAAAATAATTCAGATTGTTTTGTGTTTGTTTTTGCATTCCCCAATTTGATTGACAAAAGACTATGTTGTTCTATAATTCTTAAATCCCGTAAGTCTACTATGCATTTATATTAGTCTAATTCAAATGTTGTTAGTGCAATATGAAATCATTATATTAATTACAATTAAAATATTTTAAAAATCTAGATACATTTCCATATAAATGGTTCAATATCTTATCAGAACTAATAACTAACCTGCCTTTCATTCAAATATTCAAATAGATCTTTTTTACCACATGCTGGAATCAATACAGTACATTTCATGACTTAAAAGTAAAGAAATTATTTATAATAATTTTTAAAGTGTTATTTTGTGAAACAAAGCACACATTTTCCCATTTAATTAACATTTTATTTCCTGTAGTACATTAGGCACACAATACTTTTTTTTTAAGATTTTATTTATTTATTTGACAGAGAGAGACACAGCGAGAGAGGGAACACAAGCAGTGGGAAAGGGAGAAGAAGGCTTCCCACTGAGCAGGGCGCCCGATGTGGGGCTTGATCCCAGGACCCTGGGATCATGACCTGAGCCGAAGGCAGATGCTTAATGACTGAGCCACCCAGGCACCCTAGGCACACAATCCTTAAAAACAGATTAAAACTCTTGATTACTAGAACTCAGAGCTTTAAACTGTTCATGCAAATTAGCTTATTAATTTCATTTTACTTCATTTTTGTCATATGTGTAATTTTTGTTTTGTGTTCTAAACATTGTGCATGATCTTATTTCCTCTTGCTATAGTTAATAACAAGCAAACTACTTTAAATACCTTATATGAATCCTGTGGGAAAAAATGCCTTACTATAAATAATAAAAAAAAAACTTTCTTTTTCTAGAAAACTGGAAAAGAGTAGAAAAGACAAAATGAAAATAACCTCCTAATTTCCAAAATTTATTTATAAAATTCTTACAATTATAAATAAATAAACTGTACAGTTGTTGAAGTCTATCACTGACAAAAGCATTGTTTTTGAGGACTGCTGTATCACTAACAATAACAGTGTCTGGTACAAAGGAGCCCTCAGTTAGTTGAATGTATATATGAAATGAAGGCTGACTCACCGAGATGAATACTACAAAACACATGTAATAACTCTTAATAGGTGAATATATGTATCTTTTTGGCTAGAATAGTCTCAGTTCTCATTTGACCCAGCATAATTATGAATACCATCACCTGTCTTTCTCAAGGTGTCCCAGTCTGGATGCCAATTAATCTATCTCCCTTCTGTATCTCTAAGCCATTCTGTGTTCTATTTTTTTTTTAATGTTTATCAATTCACTTAATTCTTAACAGATCCTTTAGTAGTAGAGACTATTGGTATCACTGGCTGAAAGATAAGCAAGTTGAGTTAGAGAAGTCAGCTCATTTATACTTTTGGAACATAGAGGACCTAGGATTCAAATTCAGGCTGTGTAACACCAGAGTCCTTGGTCATAAGTCATACATAATGATCAAAGAGTTTTATGGACATTAGCCAGGGTATTGATATGTAATGCCAATGCAATCAAAAGAAATTTTGAATTATTTTAGAAGAGGGAGTAGACTAACCACATAAAGATGATGAAGATACAGACCTTTAATTCTATCTACTGCCCTCTGTATTTTCTCTGATCTCCAGTCTGGTATCTAAGGCAGTGTCAGCTGGTGAAATCTACTTGTGTGCTTTATGTTCTTGGCTTAACAGGACACAGATAATTCATCTTTAGCTCTTGACTTTGTACTCTGTCTTAAAGGAGCTTAACACTCCCCTTGGGGACAGACTTTCTCCAGTTTATACATGATCAAGATAATCCATCCAGAAGGATTTCAAACTTACTTTTTCCTTCTTTCTCTCTGATTTTAGTTTTCTATTGCAGTATAACAGATCGCCACAGATGCAGTGGCTTAAAATAACACAGGTTTATTGTCCTATGTTTTCTGTGGGTCAATAGCCTGGGCAAAGCCTAGCTGGGTGCTCTGTCTGCTTGGGGTCTCAACAGGTCTTCCATCAAGCTTTCAACTGGAATTCATTCATATGTAGAGGCTCAACTTGGGAAGAATCCACTTCAAGCTTATCTAAGTTGCTGGCAGAACTCATTTTCTTGGGCCTATGAGTGAAGGTCTCAGCTTCTTGCTAGCTTTTGACTGGATACACCCTCAGATGTTAGAGTGACATTCCTAGAGGCTTCTTGCAGTTCCTCCTCACGTAGGATTTGCCAACATAGCCACTTAATTTATCCTGTAAGGGAAGTCTCTCAAATGAGTTGCCGGCTACCTGTATGTATGGTAACACCATCCCAAGAATGACATCTCACCATCTTTGCCATATTCCGCTGTTTAAAAGAAAATCACAGGGCACCTGGGTGGCTCAGTTGGTTAAGCGACTGCCTTCAGCTCAGGTCATGATCCTGGAGTCCTGAGATCGTGTCCCACATCTGGCTCCCTGCTCGGCGGGGAGTCTGCTTCTCCCTCTGACCCTCTTCCCTCTGATGCTCTCTATCTCTCATTCTCTCTCTCTCAAATAAATAAATAAAATCTTAAAAAAAAATCTTTGTAGAAGCACTTTTACATTGACTTCCTTTTGTTAAGCATGGTAATTGTATTTCAGTGATTTTGTTTATATATGCAAACCTCTTCTACAGTACATTTGAAATATTAAAAAAATAACAACCATAATCTTGTCATATATTTTATGAAATTCTAAACATTTGTGGATGTATGACCTATGTATGGCTCATACTATAGTCTGCATTAGTTGAGTGTTTAATGAATATTTAATTAAACAAAGGATCCATTTACTGTCCAACTTAAAAAGCAGAATCACTCTGCTATATTTAAATAATGAAATTAGTCTAATCAAGAACAAATGATGAAAATATGTTAAAAATTTACTAATAATATCAGATGATTTGTCTTTTCTATATATCACGCCTATTTAGTAATCTCAAATATACTGAAAAACCAGAAAAAAAATTCTGAATAGAGTACTCCTCTGTTTGCTGAATTAAATTTCTTTATATTCTGCAGAAATGTTTTAAATTTTAATGCAATATTGGGATTGGCTTTGGCTATTCATGTACAACCATTGGATATTCATTCACTATCACATTAACACATATGAATATCTACATCGAGAGAGAGAAGGAGAAAGAAGTTTAGACTTTACCTTAATCTGATGTTAGCATACTCATTACTTCTCTGGTTGACAAAACATCCATCATGAGGTGCAGCAAAACCAATGAAGAGACATCTGTATGGTGTTAGAAGCCAAGCTTTACTCAGGATGGCTGCTTGGGAGGCACTTTCACCTAAGCAAACACCATAACTTTGTGGATAACAATGAACGCTATTCCCAAACCAGTTGTCTGTCACAAAGCGACTAAACACTTTATACCACCATATCTGAACTAAGACTTCCATATGTTCAACTTTTTTATCCCTCATTCTCATTTTTCACTAACTTTTGTATATCTTCATTAAAAAGAAAAGATAACAAGAATATCTCTGTTTGCTCAACACAGCCCCCTATTCCAAATACAGAAGGCAAGCATCAACACATTTTTATTAGTCTCACTAAAATGGATTCCTTAATTTTACTAAAAACATTTTCATCAGAGACTTTTTCTATTTCATAATTGACTGATATAGTAGCAGTAGTATTGTTTCTAAACTGTTCAATGATTGACAAAAGAATTTTCTGAGGAAATGACATTTAATCTGAGACCTAAAAGTGAATGAAGTTTCCTGGGCATGGATAGATGGTCCAAAAGTTCATTTCATGTAGAGAGGAGAGTACACGTGAATGTCTTGAGGCAGGAATGGAATTGCCCCATTTAAGCAAATGAATTAAAGCCATGAAGCTGGAATAATAAGCAAGGAGATTGAAGTCAGCAACTTATAGCCGGAGGGTAGGAGCTTGACAATTTTTGTAAGGATTTTGAATCTATTCTGAGACTGGGAGGCCAACCCCGATATTGCATTAAAATTTCAAACATTTCTGTAGATTGTAAAGAAATTTGATTCAGCAAACAGAAGAGTACTCTATTCAGAATTTTTTCTGGCCTTTCAATATATTTGAGATTACCAAAGAGGGAGTGATATGTAGAAAAGACCAATATATTAAATAGGCAGTGATATATAGAAAAGACCAAAGTTAAAGCTAGTTAGAGACATATCTTTGTTTTAAAGATAAAATTTACATTGATAACATATGTTGGGAGTAGTGACCACTTAGGGTGGCTATAATTAGTAATCCAGACAAGAAATTGTAGATGCTCAGGAAAGTGAATAGGAATAGCCAGAGATAAAATGAATCGATATATTTATATCACACAGTAGAAAAGAAAACATTTAGGGGATTTCTCTTGAATAAGGAAAGATGAGCAAAAGAGAGGAGCTGGAGGATAATTTCCTTTTTTTTTTTTTAAAGACTTTATTTATTTATTTGACAGAGAGAGACACAGAGAGAGCAGGAACACAAGCAGGGGGAGTGGGGGAGGGAGAAGCAGGCTTCCCGCTGAGCGGGGAGCCCGATGCGGGGCTCGATCTCAGGACCCTGGGATCATGACCTGGGCCGAAGGCAGACGCTTAACGACTGAGCCACCCAGGCACCCCGAGGATAACTTCCATTTATAGTAGGTACACACGGTTCAGATTCTAGGCTAGGGAAAGCGGAGATAAGGATTGAATGCCATGATTTCAATTTTAAGTAGGCGAACTTACAGGTAAAACACCTATGATATCCCATGACAAAATTATTAGAGAAACATTGCAAATTACAACCTGGCATAATTATAGATACAGGTAAGATAATGACTTTATTATTTATAAATTTTTTGACATCTGTTCCTTGCTGCCCATTCTTGTTTTAGCTTTTCTCCAAACTACCATATGTTCTCTCTTATAGATTTTAAAGACACGATGTGTGTGCATTTCTACACCAACCTCAAGAAGGCAAGGTTTAGATTTCCTTATATCTAATACTCAAAAATATCAAGTTAAAAAAATAAGCAAATTGAAATCACCGGACCTCCAATAGAGAATGATTGCCATAAGAGAGTAATGTGGAACCATCAACTTTTCTAATGTCTTAGACTGTTTTCTGTATGAAAGTCCTTAAATCACACTACTCCATCTTATCTTAGACAGTCCCTCTGGTACAAAACTGTCCAGAACTTCCTATTTTTTTAATATTTTATTTATTTGATAGAGAGAGACACAGCGAGAGCAGGAACACAAGCAGAGGGAGTGGGAGAGGGAAAGCAGTCTTCCCGCGGAGCAGGGAGCCCGATGCGGGGCTCGATTCCAGGACCCTGGGACCATGACCCGAGCCGAAGGCAGACACTTAACAACTGAGCCACCCAGGTGCCCCTGCCCAGAAATTCTTGCTGAAATTATTATATTTAACTTTTCAGAAATAGCTTTGATAAAAAAGTTTTGTTGTTGAATTATCTCAAATTTTAAGTTAGTAAAAAGGCTTTGCGAGAAAGTTGAATCTTAATTCTCTGATCAAGAAAAGCTGGAAATTTCTAATGTTATTGTTCATTAATTTGAAAGTTACCTTAAAACTAAATTATTTTAAAGGTGATAAGATAATGCCACACTAAACGTTTGGTAACTATGTCTGTATAATTCCTCATTCTAGATTTTGGTCAAATAAAATTCTATTAATCCATCCTCACAGCTACCTTTTTATTTTCCCTCCTTCTAATAATATTGAAAATACCTTCCTCATTGTTCTTTTATGACTGTATATACTCACTCCAATACCTTCCTTATATTTATATAGTTATGATTCTGAAATGCCGATCTGATTTTGTATTTTCAAGCTGGAATTGTACATAGCCTGAGGATAAAGTTAAAAATGCTTAGCTCACCAGAAAATCCTTCTATATCCTCCATTAAATTGCAGTAGCTTTTTCTCTGTGTATTCTTTTAGCCCTAGGTATATCCGTTAGGGTGACCATATTCTGGATTGCCCAGGATGGCCTAGTCTGTGCCTGTTTTCCCAGCTTCCTGTCCGGCTTAACATTTTCTGAAATTTATTCTTTTTAAAAAAAAATAAAGTATTATTTTTATATTTATATTAAAATAGCCTGGATGGGTTTTAAAAACATTTAAATTTTATTTTCAGTTTCTTCCAGGTATTTGGTTAGTAGTGACTGAAATGCATGTTCAATAAACTGATTACTATTAGAATATGACTTGTAATAGAACTTCTCTTTTCTGAACCTATTCTAAAAGCAACATAACTGACACTTCCCTTTCAAGGTCAGTATGTAGAGCATGAAACTAAAGCAAAACTCAGTTACAAATGGTTAGGGACATCTTCTGCCTTGCAGTAAGGGAGGGTTTATTTTGTTTTGGGCCTCTTGATATACCAGCCTGCATTGCTGTGGCACATGACACATCTGATGGGATCCAAGGAACCACTAAGGTGCTAAATGGCCAGGCAGTCAAAAACATGAGGAATTATAAGTTAGGTATAAAACTAGAAATGGGTAGAAAACTGTGCCCTCTTTCTTTACCAAAAGTAATCTCATTTGGAAGTAAATTATAGGATTAATGGAGCAGATATCGCTTTCTAAAAGTAGATATTTCTTAATCCCTTCGAATCAAGGCAGTTCATGACAACAATTTTACCCAAAGTTTCTGCTTCCTGGTTCTTGGAATGCTCATTCTCAGAACTCAGCATCCAATGCTGGGAGAAGTTCAAGCTACATGGGAAGGAGCACATTTGTATGCTTGTCAACAGCTCCAGTGAATCAACCCAACAACCACTCAGTCATTTCGTCTTCCAGCCCAGTTGGGTCTTCAGATGACTCAGCCCCAGCAACATCTGATGGCAATGCAATTGCACGAGAGAACCACTTACTTGAACCAAGTCTGACAAACAAGCAAATAATAACAGCAACAACAATTAAACTAAGTTTGGGAGAGTTTGTTTTACAACAACAAATACCCAGACCAGGTACTGTCTCCACAATGGTCTTTCCACATTTTACACAAATTTTTTTAGAGATTTTATTTATTGGGGCGCCTGGGTGGCTCAGTCGTTAAGTGTCTGCCTTCGGCTCAGGTCATGATCCCAGGATCCTGGGATCAAGCCCGGCATCGGGTTCCCTGCTCGGCGGGAAGCCTGCTTCTCCCTCTCCCACTCCCCCTGCTTGTGTTCCCTCTCTCGCTGTGTCTCTCTCTGTCAAACAAATAAAATCTTTAAAAAAAAAAGAATTAAAAAAAGGTTTTATTTATTTATTTAACATGATCATGACCTGAGCCTTTCATTATTTGTCCCCTCTCTCAAACCTTTTCCAATTCCTGGCTCAGAGTCGGTAAGTAACTTGTTAAACAAGTGAGTGAAGAAATTATATGAAAAGCACATGCAATTCCAAGTTTTGTTTTGTTTTTTTTTCAAATATTTCTAACCTTTAGCTCAATGAATACTAGTAGTATACTTTTAAAGCTCTCTAAACACATAATACAGTTTCAAGCCTGTGTCCCAGCCAATGCTAACTGCTACTGCCCAGAATGTCCTTCCTTTTCTGAATGCCTGGTGAATTCATCACCCTTTAAAAACAATAGTATAAAGATCCCTGAGCAGTGAGAGTAATCTCCTTCTTTGTAAGTATACTGCTGCATGCTATACATAGCTCCACTGTTTTACTCATTACATTTTATTTTAAGTGTTTATATCATTATCTCTCATTTAAAATGTAAAGAGACTGAGATAGATGCTTTATCTTTTTTTTTTTTTTTTTTAAGTAATCTCTTCACCCAACATTGGGCTTGAACTCACAACTCTGAGATCAAGAGTTACATGCTCTACTGACTGAGCCAGCCAGGTGCCCCTGATGCTCATTTTCAATAAGTGAAAGTTTAATGAATGAATAAATAAATACATAAACTATATAAAGATCAGCATCTTAAATATGTCAAGAGATGTTCATGCTAGTTTATCAGACTGTTGAGGCCTAGTACAATGGTCCATGAGAATGATTGGCACTTTTTGAGTCTGCTAAAATGTACCATGATATGTATGTTGTTAAGTATTTTAAACTCCATTTGGCCTCACATTTTCACATAAAGTGAAAAAATAGAAAAGAAAATTACCACATTCCTGTACATTTAATTTATACTTAAGGGCTATGAAGTAGAAAAGAATTTCTATTTCATTTCATTTCATATGAAATATATATTTTATTTTTTAATTATTTTAGTATGTTCTGTTAATCATCATACATTACATCATTAGTTTTTGATGTAGTGTTCCATGATTCATTGTTTGTGTATAACACCCAGTGCTTCATTCAGTAGGTGCCCTCTTTAATACCCATCACCAGGCTAACCCATCCCCCCACCCCCCTCCTCTCTAGAACCCTCAGTTTGTTTCTCAGAGTCCAGTCTCTCATGGTTCATCTCCCCCTCTGATTTCCCCCCTTTATTTTTCCCTTCCTACTATCTTCTTTTTTTTTTTTTAACATATACTGTATTATCTGTTTCAGAGGTACAGGTCTGTGATTCAACAGTCTTACACAATTCACATTGCTCACCATAGCACATACCCTCCCCAATGTCTATCATCCAGCCACCCCTCAAATATATATTTCAAATTTTGGTTGCTTACATTGCAATTTAATTCTAAATTTTACACACAATAAAACCTAATAAACACTATCCATATACAAAAAAATAATAAGTTGTCTAGCTGCATAAGATTCAGTTGCCATTTCATTCTAGAAATATACATTTAAAAGTTTTTCTAAGTTTTTAAATTTTTTTACAATAAAACCATCAATTCACTTAAAACTGAATCATTATAAACAAAAATTCAAGCTTTTCTGGATTCTTTTTCCTTGAGTTTTGATTTATTTTACTGGTTTATTTAATATGGTTGTAAAACTTTTTTTGAGAAGTAGCAAGATTTTCTTATACTGTAATAACCTATCTTCTGGTTTAAATTTTAGTTTCTTGATGTGAATAAATTAAAAGTGTGATGCAATTTCTGCATGTAAGTATGAAGTGTTTTATATATTAGCAGCATAAAAATTATTACCATTATAAATTTCACTTACTATGCATTGAGTTCTTCATACTTTTTTTCTGGAATAGACCTGAATTATAGTAAATATTCCTTTTAGAATTTTGGGATCACAATGAGTGTACACAGAATTTTTATGGGACTAACTTTGCAAGTTTACATTTAAAATGACATTCATTTTTAAGTTTTCTGTCAAGAATATGTTTTCTCTTAAATTCCACATATGAATGAAATTATATGGTATTTTTCTTTCTCTGGCTGACTTATTTCACTTAACACAATACCCTCTAGCTCCATCGACATCATTGCAAGTGGCAAGATTTCATTCTTTTTGAAGGCTGAGTAAAATTTCATTGTATGAATATGTATATGTGTGTATACCGCATCTTCTTTACATTCATCAATAGATGGACATTTTGGCTCTTTTCATATGGCTATTGTAGATAATGCTGCTATAAACATCAGGGTGCATGTATCCCTTTGAATTAGTATTTTTGTATCCTTTGGGTAAATACCCAGTGTTACAATTGCTGGGTCATAAGGTAGTTGTATTTCTAACTTTTTGAGGAACATCCAGACTATTTTCCAGAGTGGCTGCACCAGCTTGCATTCCCACCAACAGTGTAAGAAATTTAAGAAACAAAACAAATGAGCAAAGGGAAAAGAGAGAGAGAGGCAAACAAAGAAACAGACTCTTAATTATAGAGAACAACCTGATGGTCACCAGAGGGGTGGTGGGTGGGAGGTTGGGTGAACTAGGTGATGGGGATTCAGGAGGGCACCTGTTGTGATAAACACTGGGTGTGTTGAATCACTAAATTGTACACCTGAAACTAATTATTACACTGTATCCTAATTAGAATTTAAATAAAATCTTAAAGAAAGAATATACTTTCTCAGGAAAGAGAAAGAAAGAAAGGAGAAACAAAAAGAAAGAAGAAAGAAAGAAAGAAAGAGAAAAAGAAAGAAAAAGAAAGAAAGTTCACCAACATGCCAAGAATTCTATTTTATTAAATGACAGGTTATGTCAGCAGGGACAACTGAAAGACACTAATACAAACATCAAAGACCTGGCTAAAAATATTAGGTAAAAGGAATTATTCTTTCTGGGAGGAATAGCTATTAAAATATAATGTCCTAAATTTTTTGTCTCAATTTCCTGTATACATAAATATAGTTTTCAAGGACCAGATATTTTATTACCAATAAGATAACCCCTGTTAAAAAACAAAATTGCAGCTTAATTTTAGATAATAGGCATAGCTGGACTCAGAGCAGAATCTTCAGGGACATCCGCTTCTATCTTTTTTGCTACGTTTTAGTAGCTGAGACTGAAAGTAATAGTTTGTTATAAATGGGTGTGCTGCACTGTAGGAAATTATAGCCCTTTCACTGGCCAGAAAGTCCCAGAATATTGAAGAAAAATGGAAACCCTTTTATCATGAAATATTAATGATTAAGGCAACCAAATTATGAACAAAAATTCAGGGGAAATATGTTCCAAATAAAAACATGCATATACTAAAATAAAACATAGAAGTATGTTATTTGGATATTCTTCTATGTTTTAGGATAACATCCTGGAGTTCATACAAAACAGAACATGGATAAATTACTATCTCCTTTGAAGATATTTAATTGGAAATACACAAAATAAAATTAAGAAAAAAATTCCTGAAATCTCAAAATAGTTTTATTAATCTAGCATTTTTTATAACCTTAAGGGAATTGTGTTACTCTTTAGGCAAACTCCAGAATTTTTAAATCAATTCAAAGTATCCGATGAAACAAATGGAATTTGCTTTTATCAAAACAAAAACTAAACTTTACTATCTTACAGTTTTTGAGTTCAGAAGTACGAAATCAATCTCCATAGGCTAAAACCAAGGTGCTGGCTCAGATCTTTTTGGAGGCTCCAGGGGAAAATTTGTTTTCCGGTCATTCCAAGCTTCTACAAGCTACCTGCATTCTTGGGCCTATAGCCCTATGTCGGTCCAATCTCTGCTTGCCTCGTCACATCTGCCCTTCTTTCTCTGCTTCTGTTGTCGCATCACTTGCTCTTTCAAGGTCCCTCTGAATGACTGAATATCCTGACGTTATCATACTTCTGGGACACTAGCAAAAGACTGGCTTTCTCTCAAAAGCACATTTTACTGTTGCTAAATCTTTTCATTTTTGTATCCTTTGCAATGTATAGGCTTAAAATTTCCCAAATCAGTAAGCTGTGGGTTTTCTGTTTGTTTTATGCTTAACAGTTCTTCCCTCAATTTGTCTCTTTCCTCTGGAATTTTACTATAAGCTGTAATGAGAAACCACACCACATCTTCAACACTTCACTGGGAAATCTCTCCATTTAAACACTAAGCTCTTTGCTTAAATGATCTGCACATATCTTTGTGATGTAGTTCAGCTAAGTGTTCTGCCACCCTGTAACAAGGATCACCTTTTCTCCAGTTTACAATAGCGTGTTCCTCATTTCCTTTTGTTCTCTCACTTCCAAAAGTCTTTTTATGATGATTTAAATATTCTCTAAGATAAATAGGTTTTCTCTACCGTGTTCCTCACTTCCTTCTGAACCCTCAGCCATACTTAATGTCTGTATTCCTATTAATAGTCTGATCAAGTAAATTTAGGGTTTTTTTTTTTCCCCATCATGGCTATCAAAATTCTTCAATCCTCTATCAATGTCTACACTTTGAAGCCACATCCATATTTTCAAGTATTTAGTATAGTAGCACTCCACTTCAGGTATCAAAATCTATATCAGTAGGTGCTCAACCAGAGAAACAGAAACAGTAGAAAACATGTATTGAGAGATCTACTTCAGAAAACTGTAATTTCTGTGCAGGCCCAAGAGTTGAGTTAAATGGGGACGTGGTGGTATTGTCAATACTGAATCTTTCAAGTTCTTGAGGGTAGTATTCTCCTCTTCAATCCTGCCAGGAGTTCAGTATTGCTTTTGGTTTACTGTTTGTAGGGAGAGGCTATTTTTAGTGGTTTGCCCTTGGCCTTTCCCACCATAAAAACCCTGAAATCAGAGGTCAGGATATTCTGTCAGTTGCTGTGTATGTTATTCCAATTATACATTTTAAAATGGAGGGAATACCACAGGATAGATTTGCAAACCCCTGAACCCACTCTGGGATGGACCTGACCTAAATTTCTATTGATCACTTAACCTCCATAAGCTGCTTCTCTGATTGGGTGACCACAGTGAGTTCTGAGATGTCCTGGATTTAGTGCCAATGCTCAGGAATTCCCAAATAGTCTGATTTGCCAGTGTAAAATCACCCTGGCATGTTGTCTTATGTCTCTTTAGAAAACACTGGGAGAAATCTGTGGTATCAATATTTATCAGTGCTGACAGTTACGTTTCATTTTTGGTTTTTGGTTTTCTTAAGTAGACCTGGTCCACCTTTCATTCAAGGGATTCTAAGTGTGTAAACAGGCCCAAATCTGAGAATTGATTGAGGGGCCATGACTCTCTGTTTTGGTGATTTAAGTTAGACTTCTGCTCATGAAATCTAAAACTCTTCCACTTGTGTGGATCAAGTAAGAGATTAGTGAACTACCCATCTATTTATTTTTTAGGGATATTGTGATTAATTAGCTGTTTCTTTAAATCTATTCTTATCTAAACTGGCTCCTCCAAATGTTAACCCTCTGATGTCATCTATCTATCTATCTATCTATCATCTATCATCTATCATCTATTATCTATCATCTATCTATCAATCATCTATCTATCTATCTATCATCTATCATCTATCTATCTGTCTATCTATCATCTATCTATCTATCATGTATCTGTCTGACAGCCTTAACCAAAGCCCAGCGGTTAGCCTGTATAGTAAAGCATTTGGCTTTGTCAAAGAGAAAGTCTGGTCCCTGTACAAAAAACAGCCCAATTTTAGAGAATGACAGTGGATTATCATAAACTCAACCAGGTGGTGACTCCAAGTGCAGCTTCGTTCCGGATTTGTTTCATTGCTTGAGCAAATGTACCCATACTCTGATTTTAGTATATAACTAGTGAACTAGGAAGGATTCTTTCCTTGATAACTGCTTATAAATGCCATTTGTAGCAGTTTGCTTTCCGCTAGCAAGGCTAATAATAAACCTTCACTCTCCTACCTTGGGAGTACATCAACTTTCAAACCCTATGTCACAATTAGTCCACAAGGAACTTGATCACCTCCCCTTTCCCCAAGACATCACACTGGTCTGTTATATTGATATCATGGTGACTGGACATAGTGAGCTAAAAGTAGCAACTACTGTGGACATATGGGTGACATTGGTGTGTAGGAGGATATCAAATAAATCTGACTAAAATTCAGGGGCCTTCCACTTGAATGAAATTTCTAGTGGCCCAATAATATGCAGTATACCAAATATTCTCTGTAGGCTAAAGGATAAGCTGTTACATCTGACTCTACTGCAACCAAAAAAGAGGCATATGGTCTAGTGGGATGCTTTGGGTTTGGAAGCAAGGTATTCCTCATTTAGGTGTGCTACTATGGCCCATTACCTAGTGACCCGAAAGACTGAGAGTTTTGAGAGGGGCCCAAAACGTGAGGAAGCTGCAACAGGTCCTTGCTGCTATGCTTGTTGCTCTCTATGTGGGCCATATGATCTGGCAGATCTGACTATGCTTACGTGTCAGTGGTGGAGATCCTGTTCAGGTCTTTGGCAGGATTTTATAGGTGTATCTCTTAGGATTTTGGAGCAAAGGCCTGCCATCCTTGCAGATGATACTCTCCCTTGAGAAGCAGCTTTTGGCTTGCCACAGGGCCTTAGTAGAGATTAAACACTTAACTATTTGGCACCCAGGTGCCATGTATTGGTATAGAAATCGCAATCCTCAGGTTTATTTATGCAGAAGAATGAGATCTAACAAGTTCATGCAAGTATCTGACAGGAAAATGGCAGCTTTTTAAATGCTTCTTTTGAAAAATATTTAGAACAATATCAGCAATTTGTATTCTTGAACACAAACAGGAAATTTAAGAATCACACAAGGTTTTAGCCAATTATATAATCTAAATATAAATTTAAATTAACAATGCAAGACATCCTTCATTATTTTGAGTTTTATATTTTTTGTATGTCCACACTGAGGAGTTGAATCAATAAACTCCCCACGGATATCACCTTAAGAATGGAGCCCTTCAGTTACATCTCATTGCCTCTCACTGAGCTGACACCTTGAAGACGTCTTGGAAGATTAATCATATTATATATATTTTTTCCTTTATAAGGCAGTTTAGGACAAAAATTGTGCTCTAACCTATTTTCTCTCCTGCTTCAATTTCATTAGGTTAGTTTTCCCTCAAAATCCACTAAAAGCTCATAGGGTAATTTTCTTTTAGTTGGACACAGTGTGAGTAATATCAAGCATACACGACAAACGATCAGATAATTGCAGAAAGTATCTTTCAATTCTATAATTGGGGGAATGAATTATCATGTAGTGAATGGAAATATACTGTTGAACATTTTATTTCTAATATAGTTTGCTCTCACCTTCAATGAAAGGTTTATGGAAGATTTACAAGATGAATTAACTTCTGTTAAGCTCTGTGTGCCCAAATAGCAAATAAAACAGTTTAAAATTTTCACAAAAAACTATATTACACAGTGATTAGCAGTTATTAATGTGCAATTCATGGCAAAGTGCAATGGTCAAAATATTTAACCTAAGGTACAGTAAAATTTGGTAGTTCTGTTTTTGCTTTAAATTGTATATTGACTTACTTATGGTACATAAAATATTTGTGTAATCAGACGTTATTGGATTTTTTACTGCTTTATTACCTAAGTTTATTGTTCAATCAAAAAAACATATATTTTAGGGCCCCAGTTGACAGAAAGTAATTCCAAATCTTTCACACTGAAATTCTTCTTCATATTTTTTTCCTACTGCCCTTAGTGAAAGAGAGAAGGGCTAGTCAGCAGTTTTTATATTTTCCCAATTCATTTTCTTTTTTCACTTTATCTAAGCTGGGTCACTATTATGCACTTGCATAAAGTTTTTGACTATTCTTACCATTATGAGACAATTACTCAGCCTTGCAGTAAACATTGCAGAATTTTGTGTGAGACACTTCTTTTGAAATCTGCTGATTGCATTTCCTAACTAAAAGTGAGAAAATATAAACTAAAGAAAGTAGAATGGAGAGAGATATGAAGGTACTTTGTACCACTGAGTTATTTTATTTAAATATAAAATACAAGCAAGGTTAACTCACCTTTATAATTTCAGTAAATCAGGGAGATTAATGTTGGAAATTTATAAATGTATTTGTTTGCTAAGAAATGTTACACTATGCTCTGCTTGCCAAGTTTACCTGCACATTAAAATCTATAAGGTGGTTATTAGAGAAAGTATCTTTGAATGACTAAGTGACTTATTTTTTTAAGAAAGAAAGCATTATTTATCCTTCTCATCATTTTATGTACTAAGAGGTTTTTGTGGATTTTTTTAAGGTTATTGTATTATCTAATAAATTCTGATACATAGTCATTCAATAAGCAACAATCATTTATTAAGCACTGGGGATTTGAAGGCATATAATGTTCTGAGGGATATGGTCAGTTAACTGTGCAACTGAAATAATAAAACGCTGGTGCTATACCACACACACGTGTGCACGCACACACACACACACATACACACCCCTTTATTTTTCTCGCTGGGAGACTTTATCATGCATCCAGTTGTTAGTGACCTCGCTGCTTTGATCTTCTGACTGGCAGGCTGAAGAAAGAGAAGAAACATAGAGGGTCACTCAAGATGTATGATTGAATATGTGTGGAAATGGTTTGGTCACTACCCTTCCCACTTATTCAGCTATCATTCATTCTCATGGCAAAAGAAGCAGGGGAATATACCTGGGAGATGAAAAAGAAGAGAAAATGGGATTGGAGAGTTTATAGTGAGTCTTTTAAAAATGGTACAAAAATTTTTCCCTTCATTTGATTAGAAGAGGTAAAACAGATGGTCAAGAAGGGCTCTTCTGTTCCAAAACATTGGCACATATGGCCAGAAATGATAGATCTAGATTATTCAAAGAGCAAGCTACAGATTTGACATTTCTCAGTGTCATTGTAGATTTATTGACAATTCTGGAAGAAAGGAAGGAGGAAATGGAAGAGCAGTGTTAGGAAGATAAAGTGACAGAAAAATATGGACCAATAATATGGCTCACATGTATTGTGTACTCACTTATATCAGATTGTCTTCTAAGTATTTTTAGTCACTAACTTCTGTAAAACTCAAAACAACTGTCTGAATTAAGTATTGCTTTTAATCCCATTTTACTGGTGAAGAAATAAGTAAAGAACAATATTTTTTAAAGAGGTTAAATAATTGGTTTAAGATCACACAAATAGTAGGGCATAGAAATTAAATATTAAGCAGTTAAACAATTCTCTTTTAGAAACTAATGTAATGTTCATATAATAGGAAGCTTGGGAGAAGACACTGAAATCAAATCATATTGATGTATTTAACAGAGGTATGTCCATTAATGCATGTGAAATTACTCAGAGTGCAGTAAGGTTTGGCTAAATTATGCAATTAAATCAATTCAGAAAAAAAAATAACCTAATTAGATTTTTATATTTGCAATCATGTGTCATTGCAGGTAAGAATATATGCAAGGGTAAATCTGAACAGAAATCATCCAATTCCTGCTTCATACTCTTAACTATATTTAGTCAGATAGTATCTCTTCTGTAAACACTAAAAGTAATTGAGTACTCACAAGAATTTTTTTTTAATTTAGGGTTTATTAAAAAGTATTAACACACCCTTGTTGGGAAATCGATATGATTTACCAGACTTTCAGTTTTACAATCTCTTAAAATGTCACTATTAACTTCAAACTAGTGTGCTCATTTTACTCTTAATAAGTATGGTTTTGAGATTCAGAGTGTCTCCTCTAAGGAAGAATGAGAAGTTGGTGATAACTCCTGTTGTAATTGTGTGCCATGTGGTCATTGGTTAAGTGAAGAGGTAGATGAGAGGCAACAATGTGGTTAGAAAAAAGAAAACTGGATAATGGAGGCTACCTTGCCAATAAGTAGGGCAGTGTTGTAAGATATAATTAAATTTTATTTATTTTTAAATTCCAAAGCATACAGATCTTTCAAGATACAGATTGGCTTTAAAATTCAAATCAAATTTTAATTGTTCCTACAGTCACTGGCAAACGGTAAAGATGTGTCTACTTTCTTTGAAATCCTTTACCCAGTGACAATTAATCCCAGACATAAATGAATTATTATTTCTTCTACCTGCACCTCAATTTGGTTTCCTAAAATAGCCCCAGAAATAAGAGACAGAGGAGGTAATTTTGTTCTCTGCCTCGGTATCCTGTCTATGGTGAGAATTGCACAAAACATATTGTAGGTCATCCTGAGACACGTATTTGATGAATCATTAAAATTAACCATACAAAGTTACAAGTCAGTATTATATGCAATTACAAGTCAATAATACATGATTTAATTACAAGTCTTAGTTTTATTTATTGCTCTTTTAATATATTGTTATTATATTGAGAGTGATTTAACACAACTCTTTTTTTTTAATTTTATTATGTTATGTTAGTCACCATACAATACATCATTAGTTTTTGATGTAGTGATCCACGATCCATTGTTTTCATATAACACCCAGTGCTCCATGCAGTACGTGCCCTCCTTAATACCCATCACCAGGCTAACCCATCCCCCCCCACCTTCCCTCTAGAACCCTGTATGTTTCTCAGAGTCCATAGTCTCTCATGGATCATCTCTCCCTCCAATTCCCCCCCTTCATGTTCCCTTCCTTCTCCTAATGTCCTCCGTGCTATTCCTCATGTTCCACAAATAAGTGAAACCATATGATAATTGACTTTCTCTGCTTAACTTATTTCAAGCATAATCTTAGCATAATCTCCTCTAGTCCCATCCATGTTGATGTAAAAGTTGGGTATTCATCCTTTCTGATGGCTGAGTAATATTCCATTGTATATATGGACCACATCTTCTTTATCCATTCATCTGTTGAAGGGCACCTCGGCTCTTTCCACAGTTTGGCTATTGCGGACATTGCTGCTATGAACATTGGGGTGCATATGGTCCTTCTTTTCACTACATCTGTGTCTTTGGGGTAAATACCCAGCAGTGCAATTGCTGGGTCATAGGGTAACTCTATTTTTAAATTTTTGAGGAACCTCCACACTGTTTTCCAAAGTGGCTGTACCAACTTGCATTCCCACCAACTGTGTAAGAGGGTTCCCCTTCCTCCACAACCTCTCTAACATTTGTTGTTTCTTTCCCTGTCCATTTTTGCCATTCTAACTGGTGTAAGGTGGTATCTCAATGTGGTTTTGATTTGAATTTCCCTGATGGCTAATGATGATGAACATTTTTTCATGTGTCTGTTAGCCATTTGTATGTCTTCTTTGGAGAAGTGTCTGTTCATATCTTCTGCCCAATTTTTGACTTGATTATTTGTTTTTTGGGTGTTGAGTTTGAGAAATTCTTTATAGATCTTGGATACCAGACCTTAATCTGTAGTGTCATTTGCAAATATCTTCTCTCATTCTGTGGGTTGCCTCTGTTTTGTTGACTGTTTCCTTTGCTGTGCAGAAGCTTTTTATCTTGATGAAGTCCCAAAAGTTCATTTTTGCTTTTGTTTCACTAGCTTTTGGAGATGTATCTTGAAAGAAGTTGCTGTGGCCAATGTCAAAGAGGTTACCTCCTATGTTCTCCTCTAGGATTTTGATGGATTCCTGTTTCACATTGAGGCCTTTGATCCACTTTGAGTTTATCTTTGTGAATGGTGTTAGAGAATGGTTGAGTTTCATTCTTCTGCATGTGGCTGTCCAATTTTCCCAGCACCATTTATTGAAGAAACTGTTTTTTTTTTCCATTGCATGTTTTTTCATGCTTTGTCAAACATTATTTGACCATAGAGTTGAGGGTCCATATCTGGGTTCTCTATTCTCTTCCATTGGTCTGTATGTGTGTTTTTGTGCCAGTACCATGCTGCCTTGGTGATCACAGCTTTGTAATATAGCTTGAAATCGGGCAACGTGATGCCCCCAGCTTTGTTTTTCTTTTTCAACATTTCCTTGGCGATTCAGGGTCTTTTCTGATTCCATACAAATTTTAGGATTGTTTGTTCCAGCACTTAGAAACATGTCATTGGAATTTTGATCAGGATGGCATTGAAGGTATAGATTGCTCTGGGTAGCATAGACATTTTAAAAATGTTTATTCTTCTGATCCATGAGCATGGAATATTTTTCCATCTTTTTGTGTCTTCTTCAATTTCTTTCTGTAGTTCCTAGAGTATAGATCTTTTACCTCTGTGGTTAGGTTTATTCCGAGGTATCTTATGGTTTTTTGTGCTATGGTAATGGAATCATTTCTCTAATTTCTCTCTCTACAGTTGCGTTGTTAGTGTAGAAGAAAGCAACTGATTTCTGTGCATTGATTTTGTATCCTGCCACATTACTGAATTGCTGTATGAGTTCTAGTAATTTGGGGGTGGAGTCTTTTGGGTTTTCCACATAAAATATCATGTCATCTGTGAAAAGAGAGTTTGACTTCTTTTTGACAATATGAATACCTTTTATTTCTTTTGGTTTTCTGATTGCTGTTGCTAGGACTTCTAGTACTATGTTGAACAATAGTGGTGAGAGTGGGCATTCTTGACGTGTTCCTGATCTTAAGGGAAAGGCTCTCAGCTTTTCCCCATTGAGGATGATAGTCATGGGTTTTTCACAGATGGCTTTTATGAACTTGAGGAATGTTCCCTCTATCCCTACACTCTGAAGAGTTTTAATCAGGAAAAGAGGTTGTGTTTTGTCAAATGCTTTTTCTGCATCAATTGAGAGGACCATATGGTTCTTCTGCCTCCTCTTATTAATGTGTTCTTATCACATTGATTGATTTGCAAATGTTGAATCACCCTTGCATCCCAGGGATAAATTCCACTTGGTCATGGTAGATGATCCTTTTAATGTATTGTTGGATCCTATTAGCTAGGATTTTGTTGAGGATTTTGGAATCCACTGGCCAGACTTATCCAAAAGAAAAGAGAAAGGACCCAAATTAATAAAATTATGAATGAAAGGGGAGAGATCACAACTAACACCAAGGAAATAGAAACAATTTTTAGAAATTATTATCAACAACTATATGTCAATAAACTGAGCAATTTGGATGAAATGGAGGCCTTCCTGGAAACCTATAAGCTGCCAAGACTGAAACAGGAAGAAATTGACAACCTGAATAGGCCAATAACCCGTAATGAGGTTGAAGCAGTGATCAAAAACCTCCCAAAAAACAAGAGTTCAGGGCCTGATGGATTCCCTGGGGAATTCTACTAAACATTCAAAGACATAATACCTATTCTACTGAAGCTGTTTAAAAAAATAGAAACAGAAGGAAAACTTCGAAACTCATTCTATGAGGCCAGCATTACCTTAATCCCCAAAACAGGCAAAGACCCCATCAAAAAGGAAAATTTCAGACCGATATCCCTGATTTAACACAACTCTTAAAATGAGTTTGACTTTGATAAGTTGTGTGTAATTTTCATATTATTCTTTTTTTTAAAGATTTTATTTGTTTGTCAGAGAGAGAGAGAGAACAAGTGCACAAGCAGGGAGAATGGCAGGTAGAGGGAGAAGCAGGCTCCCTGCTGAACAAGGAGCAGGGATGCAGGACTCCATCCCAGGACCCTGGGATCATGACCTGAGCTGAAGGCAGACACTTAACTGAGCCACCCAAGAATCCCAATTCATAATTATTTTGTTTCTCTTCCCAAATTTTGAAGTTTTTTTTTTGTAATTTGTTTAGAAGGACAAATTAAACATTAAATAATTAAGCATGGAAACATTAAGCAATGAGATAGATAGAAAATTATTTAATTATAATACAATTATGAACAGAGCTACAAAAAAGCATGGAATACTATGATTGAAAGGGTTCTAGCAGAGTCTAGGGCATCCATAAGATCTGCATTGAGGAAATTCATTTGAAACTGAACTCTATAATGTGAATAGGAGTTAATTAGGTAATGGGGTCAGAGGTGGTAGAAAGTCCTGTAGGGAAGGAAAGGATGTGGTTTGGGCGGACTTTTGTTGGAAAGTACTATAACATAAGATAGACATGAATAGAAGATAAAGGTGAAACAAAAGGCAATAGAAGACATATGTAAAGATAACATAAAAAGTGAAGTAATCAGAATACAAACTCAAACAACATGGGCTTAACTGCCCGTGGGTCCACTTATATACGGATTTTTTTTTAGATAAAGGCAGTATACAGCACTGTAAATGTATTGTCTCTCCCTTATGATTTTAAAAATAGCGTTTTCTTTTCTCCACCTTACTTTATTGTAAGAATACAGTATATAATACATGTAATACACAAAATTTGTGTTCATTGAGTGTTCAGGTTATTAGTAAAGCACCCTATCAACAGTAGGCTAATTATTAGTTACATTTTTGGGGATTCAAAAATCCTATAGAGATTTTTGACTATGCAGAGAGTTGGCACCCCAGCCCCCATGTTGTTCAAGGGTCAATTATACTTGTTTAATACAAAACTCTGCAATAAGAAAGATTGAATGGAGGGAAAGCTAATACATGTGTGACTGAGTTAGGGTTTGGCTGTTATGATAGCCTTGATGAAAGATTGATGGAACTAAGGAAAATGAGACCTAGCTGTAGAGAGATAAATGCAGAAATAATTGGAAGGCAAAAACAGTAAACTGTGGTGATTGATTGGACATTTAGGTTGACTGTGGTGAATTAAGTTTCTTCTAGCTTCTCTTACTGGATGAATTGTGAATGTATTTACTGAAACAATGGGTAGAAGGGTCTGGTTCTGAGAGGTATGGTCATGAGTTCAATTTTGAGCATGTCCAATTTGGTCTGAGTGACATCCATTAAGTGTTATCTATTAAGCAATGGAAAAGTAGTCTAAAGATCAGAGGACAGACATGGGCTGCAAGTCCATATTTTATAATTACAAGGTGAGAGATATTATTTGGTTCAAGGGGTGTGGGTAAGATCATACAGCAGGGAAATGTAGAAGAAAGCCTACAACTGAAGTTTGAATAATGCCAGTTCTTATTAGTCAGAGTAGGATGATCCAGCAAAGAAAATTATAAAAGGAATAGCAAGATTAGTTGACCATAGAGTTGAGTCCATTCCTGGGCTTTCTATTCAACAAAGCAGGAAAGAATGTCCAATGGAAAAAAGACAAGTCTCTTCAACAAATGGTGTTGGGAAAATTGGACAGCCACATGCAGAAGAATGAAACTGACTATTTTCTTACACCACACACAAAAATAGACTCAAAATGGTTGAAAGACCTCAGTGTGAGATAAGAGTCCATCAAAATCCTAAGAGAACACAGGCGGCAAACTCTTCGACCTCAGCCACAGCAACATCTTCCTAGAAACATCGCCAAAGGCAAGGGAAGCAAGGGCAAAAATGAACTATTGTGACTTCATCAAGATAAAAAGCTTTTGCACAGCAAAAGAAACAGTCCACAAAACCAAAAGACAACCGACAGAATGGCAGAAGATATTTGCAAATGATATATCAGATAAAGGGCTAGTATCCAAAATCTATAAAGAACTTATCAAACTCAACACCCAAAGAACAAATAATCCAATCAAGAAATGGGCAGGAGACATGAACAGATATTTTTCCAAAGACACCCAAATGGCCAACAGACACATGAAAAAGTGCTCAATATCACTCGGGTTCAGGGAAATCCAAATCAAAACCTCAATTAGATACCACCTCACACCAGTCAGAATGGCTAAAATTAACAAGTCAGGAAACGACAGATGCTGGCGGGGATGCGGAGAAAGGGGAACCCTCCTACACTGTTGGTGGGAATGCAAGTTGGTGCAGCGACTCTGGAAAACAGTATGGAGATTCCTCAAAAAGTTGAAAATAGAGCTACCATCCAATCCAGCAATTGCACTACTGGGTATTTACCCCAAAGATATAAATGTAGGAATCCGAAGGGGTACATGCACCCTGATGTTTATAGCAGCAATGTCCACAATAGCCAAACTGTGGAAAGAGACAAGATGTCCATCTACAGATGGATAAAGAAGATGTGGTGTATATATATATATACATATATATATATATACACACACATATATATATAATGGAATATTATGCAGCCATCAAAAGGAATAAAATCTTGCCATTTGCAATGACGTGGATGGAACTGGAGGGTATTATGCTGAGTGAAATAAGTCAGTAAGAGAAAGACATGTATCATAGGACCTCACTGATATGAGGAATTCTTAATCTCAGGAAACAAACTGAGGGTTGCTGGAGTGGTGGGGGGTGGGAGGGAGGGGGTGGCTGGGTGATGGACATTGGGGAGGGTATGTGCTATGGTGAGTGCTGTGAATTGTGTAAGACTGTTGAATCACAGACTTGTACCTCTGAAACAAATAATACATTATATGTTAAAAAAAAAAGAAGAAGAAGATAGTAGGAGGGGAAGAATGAAGGGGGAGAAATCGGAGGGGGAGATGAACGATGAGAGACTGTGGACTCTGAAAAGCAAACTGAGGGTTCTAGAGGGGAGGGGGTGGGGGTGTGGGTTAGCCTGGTGATGGGTATTAAAGAGGGCACGTTCGTCAGAACGTGTCTGTACACTAGACCTTTTCCCAAATAATAACTCAGGTCCCAACTTCCACCAGTCAATTTCATTTTTCTCTGAGACCTAGCTTACAGTAACTTTTCCTGGAGTAGGTAGCCTCCTAAATCTATCTTGAGACTTCTTATTTAACACAAACTTTTAGTGTCTTATTGAGTTTTCTGAGCTGGCTGGCACTAACAGCTCGGCCAATGTCACAGAATACCAATATCAGACAAGGTCACTTTGTGAGCATGATGGAAAGAAACAAACAAGATGACTGTAATCAGGTCTAGGGAGAGAAAGAAACAAAAGCACTGTCCAAATAACAGATATATTCAAACTCTCTTCTTCCCTGGATCTCTTGATTGATCAATGCCTCTTTGTCAATTACAAATTAGTTTCACTTTCTTCCTCCCACCATCCAGATTAAAATAAATCTATTAAATTACATTAATTATTTTAATATATTAAAAAACATATCACAAGGGGCGCCTGGGTGGCTCAGTCGTTAAACATCTGCCTTCGGCTCAGGTCATGATCCCAGGGTCCTGGGATCCAGCTGCATCGGGCTCCCTGCTCAGCAGGAGGCCTGCTTCTCCCTCTCCTACTCCCCCTGTTTGTGTTCCTTCTCTGTCAAATAAATAATAAAATCTTAAAAAAAAATCACAAAATTGTCCCTGCTTCTGACAGCTTCCTATCCCAAACAAACTTTTGCTTTCTTGAACCCTCTTTAAAATCACCTAATGGTTGCTAAGCACTGTCATAAGCCACTCCTAACACACTCTTTCTTAGACACTCCATGATTCCACATGCTTTGTGGTTTATTTTTCTTTTGCAGCAAGTGCCAATAAGCTCAACTCTCTTCAACTACAAGTGTTTCCTTGGTGGTTTTTTGCTAATGAAGATTTTTAATTCATTGTCTTTTTCTTCAGATTTATAGAGGTATAATCAATAAATAAAATTGTATGTATTTAAGGTATACAATGTAACAATTTGACATACATGTATTTGTGAAATGATTTCCACCATCCTACTAATTAGCACATGTATCACCTCACACAGTTATCTTTTTGTGTGGGGTGAGAATGCTTAAGGTCTACTCTTTTAGCAAATTTAAAGTACCCACACAGTATTTTTAACTGTAGTCATGGTGCTGTACGTTAGCTCTCCAGACCTTATTCATCTTATAACTGAAGACTCGCACCGTTTGTCCAGCTTTTCGCCATCTCCCTCCCCTCCAGTCCCTAATAACCAATATTCTATTCTGTTTCTAGTAGTTCGACTTAACAATTATAATTGAGAATATAAAATAAGAGAAAATCATGTTCCCAATTTGGGGTTATATTTAGTAGCGATCTGCCAGTTTAATAAAAGCAGATTTATCCCAGAGAAATAAATTTAAAGGGTAGAAAGAGAATGTTGAAGTATCTTTCTCAGTAGCTCCTTGTAATGAAGTATTTATGAAGACTAATTTATTCATGCTTTAAATATCACCTGAATCACCTTATCTTTGGAGGAAGATGGGAACTGAGTTAGCAGATATAAAATATATTGTAAATAACTTTCTATCGTGGGATGTAATAGATGATAACAGAAAATTTTAAATATTTTAGATGAACAAACATAATTTGTTGTTCAAGTTTCAGAAGTCATTATTTCTTGAATTCTGGTGCTGGCACAAAAGACTGTGAAGACTAAATATCTAAAAAGATATAGTTATGAAGATCAGAAAGCATTCTAATATTTAAGGAAAGAATGGTCCAAGGAGATTGATTCATTGATTCAAGAGTACCCCAACTGATGTGTTGAAACCAAAGGAAATAAGGAAGTGACCCTAAACATTTCAGTGTGAGGAAACCTTATATAGGAGAGCCTTAATTGTGGTTCTTAACTAGATGTGCATATTTGACTTGCCTGCTGAGCTTTTAATAAATTAAACATACCCAGGTTCTGCTGCCAAAGATTCCAATTCATACAGAGTCAGGGCCTGTGTTGAGGGGTATGGTTGGGAGTTCTGGAATCCTGAAACATATGGTGATTTTTTTTATATACTTTGCAAACTTTTGAAAAGATATTTCATGGCTACTGTTTTATTGTATTCATATCGAAAATAAACAAAACACTGTAGAAATATCACTTAAGAGGATGACACACACATTAAAACAGACTACAAAACTTTCCTCTAAAAAATGGGGGAAAAAAGGCGATATGACAAATCTTTGTGGGATGACTTAGCCCGATAGTCTCTGTGCCAGATACACATTTATAAACATTTTACTTGATGACACTTTTGTTCCTCCTAACAATCCTATAAGTTTTTTTTTATATTGTTATTGCTCCCATTTTCCAGATAAGAGAACTCTGTATAGATTGCTTAAATAATTTATCCCAATGTTTATTTCTAGTAAGTGATGGGGTAGAGATTTGAACCCATGATGTTTGGCTCTAGAACACTTGTGCACATTACTTCATAGAGCAGTTTAAATTTCCACCCAGTATTTCATAATCTGATATATGAAATAAAGAAATGAAAGTATATAATTGGTTAATAACAACAATTTTGGAGGGGGCGCCTGGGTGGCTCAGTCTGTTAAGCGTCTGCCTTCGGCTCAGGTCATGATCCCAGGATCCTGGGATCAAGTCCCGCATCAGGCTCCCTGCTCCGTGGGGAGCCACTTCTTCCTCTACCCCTGTTTGTGTTCCCTCTTTCGCTGTGTCTCTCTCTGTCAAATAAATAAATAAAATCTTAAAAAAAAAAACAACAATTTTGGACCTAAATGCATTTTAAATGTAGAATATAGATCTTCAATAATTGTAAATGTCACATAATGTTAATTATGCATTTTTATCCTTTTTTTTAACTCCACACATATAGCTGGTTAATATAACCCAAAACTATGCTTTGCCACGAGCAAACTAGTCCGTCAAATGAATTAGAATCAGATTGTAAAAATGTAAAAATCTGCTAAAACTACCACTGCCAGTAAAGCTAAATTTAAGATAGTAAAAATCAACAATGTGATAAAGCACATAACAGTTTAAATTAAATATAGCATATAGTTAAAATCACTTTATGATCAGACTTAATTTACCATTTTACAGCCATAATTATTTCTCCTCATTAAATCTTTGCAAACAGATTAGATAATAAAACATAAAACATTAATCAGGGGGAAAAATCAGAGCACTTTTTAAGTTTTCGTTATTTGACCAGCAGTTATTATTAGTCAATACTGGAAAGTTAAGTCACATTTAGACAAATCACTTGTTCCTTATGATGCAAGCTCTCCACTAACACTTTCTTTTTTTTTCCCCACTAATACTTTCAAACATCTAACAACTCTGTAAGTTCCCTATTTTTCTAATCAAAATCAGACATCTTCAGATATATTATACATTCTCTGTAATGTTTATTAGAATTTCCCATTTTATTCCATTTGAATTAGAAATTGCTTAGCCCAAAAATATCTGTCACACATCACTGTATAGTTGATGACACTGACTTAACTGCTTCCTCTCCTTACCCCTGGTGGCTATTGCCTAGCCCTGCTGTCCTTGGTGTTACTCAGGCCTTCCACACTGAACTGCAATAGGTGGTTTACTGCTTCTCACCATTCCAATGTTAGCCAATATGGTGACCTTATGTTAATTATGAAAATATGCCTTTCTTCAAAGCAGTTTATTGGTTTTGCAAGGAAAAATTTCCAATAGCTATATGTATCCAGGGTGACTCCAATGGCATCCCCTAAAGTTGCAAAAGGCACAATATTCACAGTCATATATGCACTAGGTTCATTAATATCTTTCTGGGATTCCCCATTTGACAGCTACACCACACACTCCTATACCCAATTTACTCATACCTGCTCCCTCTGTCTCTTCTTTTAGTTTAATATAGGGGTGGGGGTGTTTAGCTTCAAGAGATCTCTTGTCTTACAACTATTATTTTTTTTTTCTTTCGAAGTCCTGTTCAGTATCAGAAAATGGGCTAATTGTTCAAAGTCTTTCTAAAGTCTTTATTTTAAAACATGATTTACATTTTCTCTTTACTGTAAAGCAATCACCAGTCTCCTTTCAGTATCTTTAACTATCAGTCTTGAAGATTCTACTGGCTCTTTTTCTTTTGGCTTCAAACATATTCAAGTATAACATTTGATAGAACAAATTTTTTTTTAAAGATTTTATTTATTTATTTGAGAGACAGAGAATGAGAGAGAGAGAGCACGAGAGGGAGGAGGGTCAGAGGGAGAAGCAGACTCCCTGCTGAGCAGGGAGCCCGATGCAGGTCTCGATCCCGGGACTCCAGGATCATGACCTGAGCCGAAGGCAGTTGCTTAACCAACTGAGCCACCTAGGGGCCCAGATAGAACAAATATTTTTAATGAAAAATATTAAGATTACATTATCTTGATTTCTTCTATAATCAAAATGACATATTTATCCTTCATATTTCTCCATATTTCTAAGCTCTGTGGTCAATACCACAATTTTTTCATCATACCCACCTACTATTCAGTCTCTAGCAAAAAAAAAAAAAAAAATAAGGAACCATATTAGGAGATCATAACCTTTGAGTAACTAGAATATTAATTACAGGAATATTGCAGTTCAGGTTTTGCTACCAATTTTGGGTTATCATAAACATATAGTTAATAAACCAATTATTTACAGAAAAAATAAATTAAATGAGTTATTAATTTTTAAGGTTGAAATATATCTTTATTTAATTATTTATGGCATCCTTTACTTCTTATTTCCTGAATTTATTATTTTTGTTTTTCCTCTTGGAAAACATATTATTTTTCTTTTTAAAGATTTTATTTATTTATTTGACAGAGAGACACACAGCAAGAGAGGGAACATAAGCAGGGGGAGTGGGAGAGGGTGAAGCAGGCTTCCTGCCTAGCAGAGAGCCCAATGCTGGGATCATGACCTGAGCTGAAGGCAGATACTTAATGACTGAGCCACCCAGGTGCCCCTGTAAAACGTATTCTCATCACCTTCTTCTCTGAATCTCCATTGTACTTTTACCTCTATGATCACCAGAATACTCCAATTGTATTTAAATATGTTTTTATTATTATTTGTAAAATATTACTTATTTAGTTTTTTTACATTTTATTTTATTATGTTAGTCACTGTACATTACATCATTAGTTTTTGATGTAGTGTTCTATGATTCATTGTTTGTGTATAACACCCAGTGCTCCATGCAATACGTTTTATTTAGAGAGAGAGCGAGGGAGCAGGTGGGGAGGGGCAGAAGGAGAGAGAGAATTTTAAGCAGGTTTCACACCCCGCATGGAGCCTGATGCGGGCCTCCAGCTCATGACCCTGAGATAATGACCTGAGCCGAAATCAAGAGTTGGTCACTTAACTTACTGAGCCACCCAGGCGCCCCATTCCAACCATATCATAATAATTTTTCTTATATTATTTACATATTGCTAGAATGAACTATACCTATGTTGCCATAGAAAACTACATACAGTCAATGATCAATTTATTTGTATAGACATATATTTCTTCACTAAATCAATGAAAATTTAAAGGGTTGTTTTAATTCTTCCCTTTCTTTAAATAGATAAAGAATACAGTGCATATGCACAAGCTCAGAGAATTTATTAAAAAAAAAAAAACAAAGCAGGGGTGCCTGGGTGACTCAGTTAAGCAACTGCCTTCGGCTCAGGTCATGATCCTGGAGTCCCAGAATCGAGTCCCACATCTGGCTCCTGCTCAGCAGGGAGTCTGCTTCTCCCTCTGACCCTCTTCCCTCTCGTGCTTTCTATCTCAATAAATAAATAAAATCTTAAAAAATAAATAAAAATAAAAAAATAAAAAAGCATGTTATTTATGATTTGAGGTTTTGAATTATTAAATATAAGTGAAATCAGTGAAGTGTTACAACATATCCTTTAGGTTAAGGACTTTTTTTAAGTGATTAGGGTGATAGATCCATGAGACAAAGCTTTACGTAACAAGATCTGTTTCTGATATAAACCGTAACTGATACAAAATTTAAAATATGGCAAATATCTCCATATCTAAGCCCCAGTTCCTATGATTACATTGCACCAAATGGAAATATGGATCTCTATATTTATTTAAGAGTTGAAAAGAAATAATACACATTCTCACTTGATAGTTTTCATAAAATAATTCATCTTGCTTCCTATCTCTAGAGAACTGTCAATTTAACATGAAGAATAAGTATAGGAAAGTTTTGATAAAAGAGAAACTAGGTGCTAAGACACCTTAGTAGATAGCTGCATATCGTATTTAAAATACATATTTCATAGTATATAACAACTTGAACAAGTGAACATTCATGTTACCGAATTCAGATATTGCAGGCCCCTATGAGGTGCTTCATCCTAACTCACCTCTATTTGACAAGGATCTCTATCAGGATAGCCTAAGAATGTGTGTTTTAATAAAATTTACAGGTAATTCATATGCTCAAAGAATTTTAAATCAAAATTGTAAAAATCCAATTTACATGAAATAAGAGGTACATATTTTAGGTCTAAATTCATCAGTGATGGACAGTTGCCTTGTTACCAGTTGGAAGTTATTATGAATCAAGACTTGATGAGCATCAGTATGTTTTTTGTGTAGACATATCTTTTCATGTCTTTTGTTTGGTTCAATATCTAGGTATAGAAATGTTGCAGCATATGGTAAATGCATGCTAACTTAATAAGGAACTACCAAAGAATTTCCAGAAATAACTTTATTTTACTGTATTATATTTATTTGTCACAGTTCTGGAGGATGGGAGTCCAAAATCAAAGTGCTGACACATTTCGTGTTTGGTCAAATTCTGCTTGGTGGTTCTTTGACCGCCTTCTTCTTGCTTACATAGCAGAAAAAGGGGAAGAGAGCCCTCTAGAGATTCTTTTATAAGGGCACTGAACCTATTCATGAGGGCTCCACCCTCATGATCCAATCACTTCCCAAAGGCATCACCTCTTAATACCATGACATTTGGGGTTTGTATTTAAACATATAAAATTTGGGAAGAGATAAACATTCATCCCATAACATATTCATACATTTTTGTGACTTTAATTTTAGTTCAACTGAGGACTAATGCTGTTGAGCATCCATTCATGAATTTTATTATCTTCTTTCATGACTTTTTAAATTAACATATCATTTACTTTGTTTATTTTTTATTTTTATTTTTTATTTAAATTCAGTTAGCCAACATATAGTACATACTGTTTCAGATGTAGTGTTAAATAATTCAATTATTTAAATAAAATTAAATAATTTAATTTAGTGTTGCATATAACACCCAGTGTTCATCACATCATATGCCCTCCTTAATGCGTATCACCCAATTACCCCATCCCCCACCCAATTCCCTTCCAGCAACCCTCAGTTTGTTTCCTATAGTTAAGAGTCTCTCATGGATTTTTCTCCCACTCTGATGACTTTTCATGACTTCTTTTGGAAAGGTTCTCTTCGTTTTTATTTACCTGTTTGATGGAATTCTATCCCTGAAGCCATTTTAGCCTGTTTTTTTGGGGTGGGGGGATGGGGAGGTTTTTAATTACAAATTCAACTTATTTAATGAATTTGGAATTTCTATTTTTCTAAGATTAATTTTACCATTTGTCATTTCATCAGAGTACTCAAGTTAATTGGCATAAGGCTTCAAAATACTCCATAATACTTTCATTTGACTATCACTGTCACACAATATCACATATCATTATCATTGATACCTCTTTTTTCATTCCTGATATTGATAATTAATCTTTCTTCTTTTTCCTATTTCTCTAGGTAGAGACTAGTCAATTTTATTAATAATTTCAAATAACTGACCTTTGTTTCATTGTTTTTCTCTATGCCTTTTTTCCCTCCCATGTTCTCTTTCACTGTCTTCCCCTCTTGTATTTAATATGTCCTTTCTCTCTGAAGCCTACACTTCTGGAATTTTCAATATACTGATATTTAGATTGCTTGAAATTTCACACATCACTGAGTTTCTATTCATGGTTTTCTACCTTTCTTCTCTATGTGATCAAGGTAGAGTGGTTTTTCTTCCCTTATCTTCAAGTTTACTTATCTTTTATTCTTCAATGTTTAATCTGCTATTAAAGCAGATTTAAATATCTACCTTTCAGAGACCAGTGTGGTAATTTTTTATGATTTCCATTTTTCTCATTATTATTTTCATATTTTTTTTAGTTCTGAAACATTTATAATATCTGTCTTAAAATTTTTGTCCACTAATTCCATCATTTCTGTCATTTCTGTTTATATTGATTGATTTTCCTCCTGGCAATGTGCCACATTTTTTATTGTATGTTGATAATTGTGTATGTTACAGTGATTGTTGGATATTTTGTCTTCTTTTCAACAATACTAATGTTCTTCTGGCAGGCATTTGCTTTACTTGGAGATCAAGTAAATTTTTGTGGGAGTGGAGTAGCCTTTACTTTAGGGCTCATTTCCCTGGTGACCTAAGAAATGGTCTTTCTAAAATATCTACTGAAATCCCTAGGGGCTCAATAAGGTCGATACACTCTAGATATTTGGGTATTAGACATCCCCTCTATTTTGTAACCTGCTGCCATTGCCTAGTTCAGAGCTACCTGAAGTTCTTCATTCCCTGTTAGTTCTTTACTCCTCTTTGTGAAGTCTCAGCCTACATATGAACACTTAGTATTCAGCCAGGGACTCAGGTGGTTCCTTACAGAGATTTCTGGAGCTCTTTTTCTACATGATGTTAAAACATAAAATTGTGGCACATTAAAAAAAAAATAAGTTTTTTTGAGCAAACAGCTATTTGAATCAGAAAGCACAAAACCAAAGATGGCTATCAGTGTTTTGTGAGCAAGGGCTAGAGCAGAGTTATTTATATGGAAGACAGGGAAGCCAAGCAATTATTCAGTTGGTTGTAATTTAAATGTTTGCCTTATTTAGAAAATATTAGTTATTTGATTGCTATGATAGCTGTTCTTGCATTTCATTTTCTCAGAATCCAGAGAATCTGGCTAACTACTCAGGATTAGTTATTCCTGAGTTTCATTTTCTCAGATTGAAGAAAAACCTAGCTAACTGGTTTCTTTGTTCACATTAAACTATCAAAGGTTCTAGAGTTGCCCCAGTCTAATGATTCTATTGCTGAACCACTTTCACTGCAGACAACTCCTCTCAACTATTTTGCTCCCAAATTCTATCTGTCTCAGTTCCCCAAGTACTGATCTGTTATTCCTTAACTCAATACGGCCATCATGTTGTACTTGGGTTTTGCCCCTCCAAAGACAGAAAATGCCCTTAGTCAGGCCTCACAGTGCTGTGTATCATGTTGTCTAATATCTGAAAAGAGTTGTTTCTAACACCTTGCCCTATTTTCTAGTTATTAACAGTGGGAGGGCTATTCTGGTACCATCACTTGCTTTATGGTTGAAAACAGAATGTCTTGTTCACTGAGTTTTGATAACCACTCTCTATTAACAACCAAAAAAAAGAAGAAAAGTCCCAGTAACAAATTTGGTATTTTTATCACACTTTTTCCAATTACTCTGTCTTGCAACTGCATTTAATATTCTAAACTACACTTTCCCTTTGTTCACAGACTTTCTCTTTGTTTTCCAAAATTTAGCAGAAGGGCATGGAACAAACCCAGGTTAAAAAATCTCTTGAATCCCTTCTCTGACTCTAAAGTCTTTAACTTTCTGATCCATTAAGAATTCACTTTCTAGGGGCGCCTGGGTGGCTCAGTCGTTAAGCGTCTCCCTTCGGCTCAGGTCATGATCCCAGGGTTCTGGGATCGAGCCCTACATCGGGCTCCCTGCTCATCGGGAAGCCTGCTTCTCCCTCTCCCATTTCTCCTGCTTGTGTTCCCTCTCTCGCTATGTCTCTCTCTGTCAAATAATTAAATAAAATCTTAAAAAAAATTAAAATAAAAAAGAATTCACTTTCTAGATTGATTATTCTTAAATGTACTTTGATATTTTGATCAAAGCTTTAAATAGTTCCATATTTCTAATTTTAACAAATTATATTTCTCTAACATTTAATGCAATTCAGATCTGGACTTCTATCTCTTTAAGATGACATTTCTCTGTTTACAACATAGACCTTTGCCCAATATTTAGGTGGTAAGTTTATTATATCTCACTTTACTGTTGTAGTTTCCCTTGTTGGCTGCTGGTTTCCTTTTAAACCTGAGGTTGCCAGATCAAGCTATTCAGTTATATTTGAATTTTAGATGAATAGTGGATAAATTTTAGTATAAGTACATACCAAATATTGTGTGGGACATACTGACAGTAACAAATTATCCCTCATTAATCTGAAATTCAAATTTCACTTTTTTTTCTAAATCTAGCTACCTTACTTAAATTGTATCTATTTTTGAGTCCAAGCTTATGTCATAGATCATATGAAGACTTTCTACCTCTTCCCTAATAATCACTTATTCATCTTTTTTGAATGTCTACCTACATTCTGTCTTATCTGATTTTATAATCAATTTTATACAAAATAGATAACACATTCAACTTTAAATAAACATTTTTAATTTGCATTAATTTCATTTCTACCTAAAGGCAGAGATTTCAACTTATATTTATTATGTATTCTTTGACCGGTTGTAATGTAGATGTCAACTATTATCAATTGCTTATTACAATTATTACAGTGTGCTAATATGTTATCTTACTTATTGTTTTAATTCTACTGCAAATAAGTACTTTCCAGGAGGAATACTGTCTGTGATCTAATGCTTCAAATTTGAAGAAGTGATAAATATTACACTTAAGCAAAACATGGAAACAGAATACATGCCCCTTGTATAGAATACATGTCAAAACCTCCTTTCTGCATACTTTATTTCCTACTTTAATCCCTTCTGAATGATACTTTAACTCTAGTTTTTCATAACTTCAGTCTATTTTTATAGAGCAAATAGTGTCATCTACCTAAAAGTATACCTTATTATTTCAATGTGCTTATTAAAATTTCAGTGGTTCTGTACAGCTTCCATGAGAGCTGAAATCTACACAGTATCATATATAAGATCCATTATGACTACCATCTGCTGCTTCAGCCACATCTTCCACTATTCCTTGCCTTATAGTTTACCTTTTGTAACTGATCTGAATTGGGCACCGCATTGAAAATATCTTCTTTCTATAAAAAAAAAATCCATTTTAAGTAATAAGAAGAAACGAAATAAGGAGAAAGAGTGGAGTTTAATATTCATGTAGATCCCATGCTTTAGTCACTTTCACAAAAAAAGTATCCCAAGAGAATATTGTGGGTAGAAAAAGTTGCAAACATAAGTATGAAATAATTTTGCTTCTAATGTGCAATAAATATAAAGCATTATAACAAATCATTAATTCTCAGTTACTAAATGAGAGGTGCTTCTTGAGAATATATTTGTTCTATATTTATTACAATTATTTATTAGAATTTGGACTTCATGAAAATAAAGGATTAAAAATTTTTACTGTTTCTTATTTTTCAACAATCTGAAATGAAATAATTGTATCTTGAAATATAAAATTGTTGTTTCAAAAGAAAGGGACATATTTGAATAAAATAACTTTTCCTGATGATGAATCCTTTTATTTTTTATTTTTTTATTATGTTCAGTTAGCCACTATATAGTACGTTATTAGTTTTTGCTATTGTTCAATGATTCATTACTTGCATACAGCACCCAGTGCTCATCACAACATGTGCCCTCCTTAATACCCAACACCCAGCTATCCCATACCCCCACCTCCCTTCCTTCTGAAACCTTCAGATTGTTTCCCAGAGTCCCTAGTCTCTCATAGATCCTATCCCTCTCTCATTTCACCCCCTTCCGTTTTCTCTCCCTTCCCCTATGGTCCTCTGTGCTATTCCTTACATATTCCACATATGAGGGAGACCATATGATAACTGTCTTTCTCTGCTTGACTTATTTCAGTTAGTATTATCCCCTCCAGTCCCATCCATGTCGATGCAGTTGGTGGGTATTCATCCTTCCTGATGGCTGAGTAATGTTCCATTGTATATATGGACCCCATCTTCTTTATCCATTCGTCTGTTGAAGGGCATCTCGATACATGAAAAAATGTTCAACATCACTAGCCATCAGGGAAATACAAATCAAAACCACAATGGGATACCATCTTACACCAGTCAGAACAGCAAAAATTCACAAAAAAGGACACAACAGGGCGCCTGGGTGGCTTAGTTGGTTAAGCGACTGCCTTCGGCTCAGGTCATGATCCTGGAGTCCCGGGAACGAGTCCCACATCGGGCTCCCTGCTCGGTGGGGAGTCTGCTTCTCCCTCTGACCCTCTTCCCTCTCGTGCTCTCTGTCTCTCTCTCTCTCTCTCAAATAAATAAATAAAATCTTAAAAAAAAAAAAAAAGGACACAACAAATGTTGGCGAGGATGTACAGAAAGGGAATGCAAGCTGGTACAGCCACTCTGGAAAACAGTATGGAGGTTCCTCAAGATGTTAAAAATAGAGCTACCCTACAACCCAGCAATTGCACTACTAGGTATTTACCCCAAAGACACAGATGTAGTGAAAAGAAGGGGCATATGAACCCCAATGTTCATAGCAGCAATGATGAATCCTTTTAAATGATCAAACTCACAAATTACAATAAAAATGAAACCAAATCAATAAAACTAAATGCTTAATATCTTACAAGTTTTTCAGGTTGGTTACTCAACTTGATCATTCTTAAATATATTTTTCTTAGATACTTAGAGATTCTAGAATTATATGTAAATATTGATTTCATGTTTACTAAATTACAAATATTTAAAAAATACATGGAATTTTACAAATTATCTTAGAGATGTAGGAAAAGAAATAGTTTGCCTTGTCAAAAATACTCTTGGAACCCATATTCTGGGTAGATTTTCTGTACCAGATATCCTCAAACACTATTCCATCTGTACAGCAAACCTAATTACTTTTTGTCTTCCTGAACTTATGATTGACAGAGTTGTATTTGAATGCAGCTTTATCTAGTGTCAAAGACAAGCTGGTGCTCTTAACATATCACCTGTCCAAATCCCATGTATATTATATTCTAAAAAGGAAACACCTGGAGTTTCATGTTAGGCATCTAGATAAATACCAGACTCTTAAATTCAACATGCTATAAACTAATTTTTTTTCTGCTACCTGTTAATATCAACCAAAAAACTCTTTTGAATCTTCTCTTATGCTGTTTCAACATTTTTCTCATATAAAGAAATCTCTTTTCACCCAAACTTTATTCCATTTTAGAATGATCAAGTCTGGGAAATGTTGTTTATATAACTCAGGCCTCCATTATGATGAATCCCCATCAGCAATTTTCAAAAGCTATCCTCATTTACTCTTCCAAGTGCTTCTAAAACCTCTAAAATGGTCATTTATTTCCCTAGTCACTAAGAGTAATCTAGGCAATGTATCTTTTCCAACTGCCAATAATACTGATTTATATGTCCTGTTTGGAGTTTTCCTTGTTACAATCAAATGGCAATTTTATTTCACTGAACAGTAACTTGCTGAAAATTAATAGAATTTGTTTACACTTAGCCATGTAGCATATTACATACTTAAGGCAAGAATGTGGAAGGAGAAAAATGTATTTTACTTACAAACCTGCATTTAGACACACTCAGTTTGTGATACTAATACTATAACCACAATACAGTTGAAAATCAATTGGCCTCATTTGTATGGAAGCAAGACTGATTAGAGTGACAAGTAGATATCTATGTGGTTGTCCATGCATTTTTTAAAATGTGAAATGCTGTGTCTATAACAAGCCCCACTTCATAATTATCTTACAATAATGTATATGAATCAATTGGACCTGAAAGAAGTGAAAGGTTCTGTATTTATAACTACTTAGAATTTTGTATATCTGTTTGGAGTACTTATAAGTAGGTTCTTCCCACAATGAATTGGACAATATTTCTAAATATTGTTCCCCCAAATAATTTATAAATGCAATAAGGTGTCATATGACAGAAAATGTATATGTTTTGGCCTCAAGGCCTGATAAGTTGTTAATGGCAGTTGAGAGGGATCCTTACTGCAATTCAGTTAAATTTTAGTACTTAAAATAATTACTCCCTTACAGTGAAATATGTGTGGGGTAGAAAAGAAGTATAGCTCTTAAAAAATCAGATAGTGAAAGTTTCATTAATATAAAAGAAGTATTTCTTTTTTTAGTGAGGGATTAATTTACCATTGTAGAAAATGAGTTAGATTTTTAGAAGTCATTAATTGCTTTCTATAGAACATAATTAAAAAAATCAAGTATAACAAAAGCCAATGGCCATATATAACTATGAAACTAATTTTTCTATTGACTAATTCATACCACCAATTTTTTCAAAGGCTTGATTTGTTTTCATTAAGCTGCATTAGAAATGTTTTCTTTTTTTTCTACTAAGACATGATTTCATAAGACTCCAACACGATTTTGTTGTTGTTGTTATTTTACTTTTATTTGCCTTATCAGGGCTCATCTAGTGTGCATTTGTAATCAGAGAATAAATAATGGAAAACAGGTCACCAAAAGCAAATCACCTGCCATCTTTCCCACTTTGTCATCTAACCAAGCAAACGAGACTCCTTGCCCCTTGCGAATGAATACCGTGGGGCATGCACTGTATTGGATTTTACATCAGGTCATGTAGGGCTGGTAATGAACTCTGAGCAGTACATTCCTGACATGACAGAGAATGTAGCTTCGAATCATTAAATTAGTTTTCTGCCATTTAAACCCACACTAAATGACACTTGTTTTTTTCAAAGTCTTTAAATGATTGATAGTCTGGTATTTTATAATACTCAGAAGGAATTCTTAACTATAAGTCCTCTAGCTGAGTGCATGTACTAGAATAACACATTTTCTCTCTCCTAATAACCATTGAATGTGTAACACTGGAAAACTACATGTCACATATATGTCAGAACACTGGATTTAAGAATCTCACTACTATGAAAACAGCTACTATTTATTCTATGTATGAAATATTTATATTGCACATGTTCTATATTGTAGGTATATCATAAAACAATCTGAGAAGCTTTAATTTTTTATTATAAAATAATTTTCAAAATAAAGAAAAAAGAATAAAATAATAAAGAATAATACAGCAACACTCTGGTATACCAATGGCTAGATTTAATAATTGTTAATTGTTAATTTTTAATTTTGCTATATTTTCTTCATCAGTGTACATGCAAAAACAAATACTGAAGAACTAAAACCTAAAGTTATTTACAGATGTTGTAACACTTTATCCTTATAAATATACTCAAATCATGAGAAATATTTTTTATATTTAACACAATTCAATGATCATGTTGATGAAATTAATACTCTCATGTATATTCCATTTCTACCTTTCCTAATGCCCCAAAGTGTGTTTAGCAGGTGTTTTTCCCCAAACAAGTGATATAACCAATGCCCATATATTTCATTTTCTTGTTACATCGGTATAATTTAGTGTAGTTCCTGTTTCATCTTTTTTTTTTTTTTTCCTCATATTGGCTATGTGAGAGATGAGAACAAATGTTCTGGAGAATGTCCTGTATTTTAGACTTCCCTCATCTTTTCCAAATTGTTATTTAATATGTTCCTCTAATTTCCTGTTTCTGAAACTGGAAATTATATCCAAAGGAGAAAAGTTAGATTCAGATGGAATATTTTAACTTCAAGAGACACATAATGTTATTTTGTTTCTCCATTGCATTGTTACCATATTTTGTTGACAAATAATATGTAATCTATGTCATGATACTTTGAAACCTGTGAATGTTCAGTTAACCAACAACATTTGCACTGACTAATGGTTCTTCTCTGAATCAGTGATTTCAGTAGATGTCATTGGCCATTTTAAAATTCTATGATTTCTTTTCCTAACCATCTAGAGTTATTTGTTGAATGAAGTACACTTTCTAATGAAATAGAATAAGTTTGCCTCTCTTTTTAACACCAATTTTCAGAGTAAGAAGCTGATGTATCAATGACATCCAATTGCGATTTTTTTAAATTTAGTTTTGGTCTTTTTTTTAAATTTGAGATCCCTATGGAGTCAAAGATTTGTGTTTATTCAATCTGTTCCAATCAATTAAAATCATTAATATTTTGATGCTCCAATTTTCACAAATTTAATAAGTACTAGAATCTTCAGGATGACTTCTGTATTCATATGAATGAATCTATTAATCTTAAAATTCTATACTTCTGGTGCATCATAAAGTTTATGTTCACCTTTTAGATTACTTGAGGCAGGTGTAGCATCAGCCATTATCCATACATTTTAGTGGGAAATCCAAAGCTTGTGATTAGGTCATTGTTACTGGGGTGTCAATGTTTTTAAATATTTTTAGGAGAAAAACAAAATAAATATTGATAAAATTGACTTCATTGTAATATTTCAAATTTCCAATATATAGCATTGCAGACATTTTATATAACTAAGATTGTTTTAATTTTTAAATTTTCTATTTCACTTCAAATCTTGGTTACTAACTTTTAACATCTGAATATATGCCAAAAAATTATTTCTAAAGCATTAAAAATCAATGAATACAATTTAAGATATCATCTATAGTTCTTGTCCAGTGACAAATAGTAGCATAATAGTCCTCTCAATAGATAGATAGATTAGATAGATAGATAGATAGATAGATAGATAGATAGATGATAGATAGATAGACAGACACACATACACAAACACAAACACCTGGCATTGTATATATAGTATTTAAAAAATATGTTGGTAGAAATATTCATGGCTTTAAATGCACTGGAAGTCATTATTAACTGGATTCTATTAAATGTTAAGAATACTGTTTTGAACATTATATTTGTTGGTAGGACTGCAGAATGGTAGGACTTGCAGAATGGTAGCTTAAACAAGAGAAATTTATTTTCTCCCAGTTCTAGACACTGGAAATCCAAGAATCAGGGGTTGGCAGGTTTGGTTTCTCCTGGGACCACTCTGTCTCTGGTTTGCAGATGGCTGTCTCTGGCTGTGTCTTCAAATGGACTTTCCTCTCAAAGTGTTTATCTCTTTTTGTCTTATGAGACACCCGTCATATTGGAGAAAGCCCCACCACATAGGATATCATTCAAAATTAATTACTTCTCTAAAGG
The DNA here is from genome assembly GCF_003265705.2 of Callorhinus ursinus. Taxonomy (NCBI): domain Eukaryota; kingdom Metazoa; phylum Chordata; class Mammalia; order Carnivora; family Otariidae; genus Callorhinus; species Callorhinus ursinus. Next base: position 74,184,141 of record NW_027397065.1, on the reverse strand, counting down.
CCTTATCTTCAAATACGGTTATCTGAGGTAATGAAGATATGAATTTGGGGAAAGTGCAATTCAGCTCATAACAAGCATGCTGAATTATGTAGTGAGAAATTCATTGTGTATGGTTCAATAGGCTGCAGTTCATTTTCTGGTTCTGGCATTTGGTGGCCTGTAATAAGAAATGCAATTCTTAACCCAGATTTTACTCATGTCTAATGGGAGGGGGTAGGATTGAATTAAATGATTGTTCTGAAAATTAGAGATAAAATTTGTGATGTGCCAGACACATAAGAGGTCAATAAATATGTCCTTTTGTTGCAAAAATTAAAGTTCCTCTTGTTTAATGGAAAAGCAAATTCAACAATATGTATTTGTTACCATAATTTTGGGAGAAAGTATATAATTTTATCAAAATTTTAATGTCTGTGTGTTTATGTCTAACACTGAATCTCCACTGGTATGTCACAAATGACATCCGGGTTTCTGACACATCGATCCCCTCAATTCCGGGTTCCCACAGCCACTGCTTCTCTCCAAGTTTGTCATGCTAATATTACATTTTCTGTTTTGGCTTTGTTTTAAAAAATTTGAGAACTTCTATGTTGATAAGAGCATACATGTCTTTAATATGATGTGAAAAGACACATCATATTAAATTAGTGGTTTATTTTGCCATCATATGCAAATGACAAGCAGTAATATATTTTTAAAAGTGTAATTTTTTACAATAATTTTAAAAGGCTCTTACCCTTTGTTTAAACTTTTTACAATAATAATGAACCTAAGATAATCTTTAATTTTGGTGCATGGAATTATTTTTTCATTGGAATAAGTTTGTGACATTATTCTATGCAAGTTGAATTAAATATGTTTGCTGAATTATTGACATAAAAATACTTGCATGGAAGTAAGTATCATAGCTTACAAAAGCAGAAAATAGCTTTTAGTAGCTATCATCTATACTTCAAATTTAAGGAAGGCAGAACAACAATTTTTAATTTTAAAATACTCAGCAAACTGTACATAACATGATGTCAAATTGGTTTATTCATATAATCTGAATAAAAGCCTGTATTTAACTTTCTCTAGCTGCAATCCATTCATTTTTTAAATTTATGACAAGTCTCAGGGAAACAGACCCACAACTGTATTAGCCTTTTGGTCTTCTTGATTACACAGGAATGCCATCTAGTGTCAAAACAGTAACTGCATCCATCCTCTCTGTCCTCTGGAATACTCCTGATTGCTTATGGAAGGGAAATAATACATTTCACACTACTTCTCTATAAAAAATGCTTTAAAGAAATATATCACAATGAATATATGATGATTGTATATAAATTAATAATATGAATAATGTAGTGCAAGTAGGCTTTAGTTAGTTTTGGTTTTACTTTTTATAGACTGAAAAACAAATTTAATATAATGTAAAAAATAATAAAATAAAATAAAAATAATAAAATAAATAAAATAAAATAAAATAATAAAATAAAATAAACCAATCCATTCTTTATAAGCAACCCTGTTAAGGATAAAAGTTTGTGAAGGTAATTACTACCAAGTAAGCTCAATGCTACATCAAATTATGCTTTGATTTTAAGTTAAACAACAATTCAGGAATGCACAGAAAATGTATTTTTGTCATTGTTCATAATTAATCTGCTATTGTTAATGTTTTGAAAATGGGGAAACCACTAAGTCTAATTGAAATATTGTCTGAAATTATGGTAGTTTTATCTATTACTATTTATTAAATTTATTACTAAAATAATTCATTTATAATTTTTAATATAAACTTCTCATGCATTGCTAGTTTGTATCAGAAATTTTTTTGAATTTCTGATTCAAATTCAGCTGAGTACCAAATGAAAATGAAAAACAAATTTAAATCGATGTTTCTTCTTTTGTAGCTGACTTTTATTATAAGTACAAGAATTTGCAGACACTTCATTTTCCTCTCTGGGAAGCCGGTTCCTTTTACAAGTGCAATGAAGTATTGCTTCATTAATTAATTTTCTATCATGTAGAACCATGTTTTACAAGTGGTAGCAGATACTGGAGTGGAATTTGGTAATAAAAAGCAGGAGATAAAGGTGCAGATGGAGGGGGACTTGGATGGATGGGGAAAATTGTGTAAGAAAAGAAAAGAGACAGTAGATAGTGGGGTGATTCAATTCCAGCAACCACAGTGGCTTGTTTTTTCTGGATCTGAAAGACACACTTGCATATACCATGGGTGCAGGCCTGAACAAAGACTTCTTACTTTAGCTTTAACATTGGGCCACTGCAAAAAGGAACAGCCCCAAGTACTGGCACCTCTGAGAACATGGCCCACAGCTAAGACCAGCTGGAGCCTGCCTCACACCACACCTTAGATTGACATTCAGGTACAGCCACCCATTCTGACTTAACTCAATCTGAAATAGTGGAAGGCAGAGTTAAAACTCAGTTGTGAGGTCTGTGGCTTTCCTATGTACCCTGTGTACCATGATGTAATGATCAGATATGTCACAAAAAAATAAAGTGCCATTATAATTATGTTACAGAGGAAAATTATATTACCATGAAGAATTCCAAGATAATTTATGTATTAATAAGAGACAAAAACCAGGATCTGAACCTAGGTCAACTGGTTTTAAAATCCATCCTTTGGCTGCTATAACACAAAGCAAATTCTATTGTTAAGTATATACATTTGAGAAAGTCACCTTAATTGTTGCTCTTGTTAATAATATAAGACAGTGATATCATCTGTGTGTTTATTTTACTTATAAAAACTGTGGACAGGGGCGCCTGGGTGGTTCAGTCATTAAGCGTCTCCTTTCGGCTCATGTCATGATCCCAGGGTCCTGGGATCAAGCCCCGCATCAGGCTCCCTGCTCTGTGGGGAGCTTGCTTCTCCCTCTCCCACTCCCCCTGCTTGTGTTCCCTCTCTCGCTGTGTGTCTCTCTGTCAAATAAATAAAATCTTAAAAAAAAAACTGTGGACACAGAACAGAAAATATTTGATATGATTTATTTCTTCAAATTGTTAACAATTCAGTAGAGAGGTGAATGATTTATATAAGGTGTTGCTAAAGCATTAGAACTTTTGTGATGGAAATGTCTAAGATTAATGGTGGAGAGTAGGTCAACACTAACACCTGAAGTGGCAGTGTAAAGCATTAATAGGGGAGGTAATAAATGAATGAAGTCTTGAAGGATCAGTAGGTGTTCGTATGGGAGAAAAAAGTAAGGAAAGGTCACTGCATGTGGAGGAAGCAGTATGAAATTGAGGCATACATTAGCTTGATATATTCAGGGTATTGCAAATAGTTTATTAAGCTTGTAAGTTTGTGAGGATTACATGAAGTAATCCATGTAAAGCAGTTTGTACAATTCTTGTCCTGGTAAATAGCAAATAAGCCACAAATGTTAGTAATGCTCTATAATAGCAGGCTGTTGTGGGAAAATACCACTGTAGGAGACAAACCAGCAAGTTAAGCGAGAGAATGATCCCTAAGTACCCATTGCAGACCATGATAAATACTCTCTCTCTCTCTCTCTCTCTCTCTCTCTCTCTCTCTCTCTCGCTCTCTCTCTCTCTCTCTCATTCTCTCTCTCTTTTTTTTTTTTTAAAATGGAAAGTCACAAAAGCATTCTAAGTTTGGGAGTGTCAGGATGAATTTTGAATATTAGGTTGACCATGCCATTAGCTAAATAATGGAGAACTGATTAGAAAACAATGTGATGTAAATTAGGAAAGGAATGCTCAAGGCAATAACACAAGCACTAGCAGAAGGATGGAGAGGAGAAACTTGTAATTGAAATTTTACAAAACAGCGTAGATGGGATTTTTGCCAATGAGAAGACAGAGGGGAGTCAAGGATGTCTTCCAAATCACTGACCTGTTTGCTCTAGTGATGGTGTGTCCAAGAAACTCAGAGCCAGAGCAACTTTGCTAATGAGACTCTTACTTCAGTATACTACCATGAACTCAATACTCAACAAAAATGTCATTCCCCCCAAGTGTAAGCACTTTGTCAATTACAGTCTTTCAAAAATGCCAACTCTTGCAGGTTAACTTCTCATGAGAGTAGATGGCATGACAGAGACTGATGTGCTAGAATTTCATTAGGGAGTATGCTTGGGACTTGTGGAAGAAAAGGAAAGGAGAAGCACTTGGACAGAGACCAAAATATGTGATGCAATTTTAATAAAGGCTTCAGTGCCGTACATGGATCTTTGAAGCCAAGAGAACCCAGGTTTTCACTCATTCTCGCACTTCTGTGATCCTTTTGTCATTATATCCATTGGGCAATAGATTTGGGCTGCAACAGAAAGGTCCATAACCACAAAGAAAGTAGCTTCTTTAGCCTTGGCACCTCCCTAAGAGAGCTGACAGGTGAAGGATGTTGGCTGCTAGCATCCATCCCTATGTGACTAATTAGGATCTCTCCCTATCTGCCCCACGTAGAGTACATTCTCTCTTCAATTTTTAAGAACTACCTTAATATATATCTGTAGCTCAAGAAGAAAACTTAATTTTTCCAACAGTGTTGCTGCCTCTTAATATTTGTCTTATATCCTAGTGGTACTTCACTGATTTTGAATGTGATTCTTGAATAATAATATATCTCAACTTACAACCTTGCAGTTCTTGCAATCTGCTCATTTTGTTTTAAATATAACTGCATAAGCAGCTCATAGCAATTTTTAGGGCTTCTCTGGCCCACATTGGTTTTGCTTATCTTTAAATTCTGGGAGACATACTAGGTACCATTGAGAAGCTAGATATGATAAAGGCAGCTAAGAATGCTTGTACCAATGTCTAGATTTAAAGATTGGCTCTTCTATTACTAACTATCTTAAATTGATTTTCTACTCACTATGCCTTAGATCATCTATTTTAAAATAAAGATAATATTAGTACCTACTTCATAGGCTTGCCATAAAAGAATAGTGATGCATCTTAGTAAATAGTAAGTTTTAATTATTTTTATATTATTCTTCCTAAATAGATGGATCGGGTTTACTTTTTTTCACAGTTATATCCCCCAAAACTAGCATTTATTTTCTATCTTACCATTATCAGAAATTGACATTGAGGCAATCCATTGACCTTATTAAGATTTCACCAGTGTTATCTGCACTCATGTGTGCGCACATGTGTATTTATTTCTATGTAGTTTTATAACATATGTAGATTCATGTGACTACCAAGACAGTCCAGATACAGAGTGGATTCATCCTGATGATCCATCATATGACCTATTTTTAGCCATGGCCATCTTTGTCCCCTGCAACCACCAACATGTTTTCTATTTCTGTAATGTTGTCATTTCACAAATGTTATATAAATGGATTCATACAGTATGTAAACTTTTGAGATATTTTCCCCCATTCAAAACAATTTCCTTAAACCATTCAGTCATTACTGTATCAGCAGTCTGTCCCTTTTTATTGATGATTGGTATGTATGCGCCACAGTTTCTTGAACCATCATTTATTAGCTATTGAGAATAAAGCTGTTATGAACATTCACTTATAGCTTTTTTTAATTTTTTTACATTTACAGGGTTTTCTGTGAACATACATTTTCATTTTTTGTACATAAATCCCGAAATTCAATTGCTGAGTCACATGAGTGCATGTTTAGTTTGATAAGAAACGGCCAAACAACTTTTCGGATTGTACCATTTTACATCTTCACCATCAATATATGAGTGATTTAGTTTCTCTGCACACTTCCCAATATATTGTATTTTTATTTTATTTTTTAATTTTAGCCATTCCAATAGATGTGTAGTGAGGACTTGTAACTTGAACTTACCCTTTCCTGATAGCTAATGATGTTGTAATAAATATCACTTAATTGTTTCATTTGCAAAGTTAACCATTATTTTGGTTACCTATAACGCATTGTATCGTGATTGTGCCAATGCTTATATCTATGTCTATATAGCTAAGGAATAAGCTGATATGTAAGGAAAACACTGCATGGCAGCAGTGTCTACAATAACCAAAAGAGTGCTCAAAGTCAACTAACACTGGGTATGTATCATGAGTAAAAAAAAATAAACTGTTTAAGCAAAAACAAAAACAAAAAAAACAAAAACAAAAAGCAGTTTCCACATAATAGAACAATGTTAGAAGGTTTACACTATCTGATTTCAAAACTTATTATGAAGCTACAGTAAATAAATTAAATGTAGTATCAACATAATAAACATGTAGATCTATGTATGGAATAGAATATAGAAATAGACATACATATATAGTTGATTGATTTTAAATAATACCAAAGTAATTCAATGGTGAATGGGTGGTGTTTTTAACAGAGAGCACTTGAACAATTGGATACCCATATGTAAAATAAACAAAACCAGAACCTCATCTACCTAATATCATTTTACAAATTAGCTCGAAATGGGTTACACAATTGTAAAGGTTTAATCTATAAAGCCTCTAGAAGGAAACCTTAGTGAAAAATCTTTTTTAATCTTGGATTAGGTAAGTTCTTCAATAAGACAATAAAATAAAAATGATTAATTTGTCTTCATCAAAATTTCAAACATTTGCCTTTCAAAATATACCATTAAGGAAATGAAAAAACAAGGCATAGGCAAGAAGAAAACACTTTCTGAAGATGGACCAAGAAAGGAGTTATATCCAGAATATATAAAAATTTCTGAAGTCAATTAGAATGACATATATCCCAGGGTGCCTGGGTGGCTCAGTTGGTTAAGTGACTGCCTTTGGCTCAGGTCATGAACCTGGAGTCCCTGGATGGAGTCCCTCATCAGGCTCCCTGCTCAGCAAGGAGCCTGCTTTTCCCTCTAACCCTCCCCCCCTCTCATATACTCTTTCTCTCTCTCTCATTCTCACTCTCTCAAATAAATAAATAAATCTTAAAAAAAAAGAATGACATATATCCCAATAAAAAAATTGTACAAAAATTTGAATCAATGCTTTCCCAAAGAATGTCAACTAAGCACATGAATCTAATGTACAACATGGTGGTTATAATTAACAATACTTTATTATATACTTATTAATTGCTAAGAGATTAGATCATAATGTTCTCTCTAGAAAATAAGGAATGGTAATTATGTGAGGTGCTGGAGATGTTAGCTAACACTTTGGTAGTAATGGTTTTCTAATATATAGGTGTATGAAATCAACATTTAAATTCACACAATGTTGTATGTCAATCATATCTCAATAAAGCTGGAAAACAACAAGTATGCTCAACATCATTAGTTATTAGAGAAATTGAAACAAAATCATGGTATACCCACTACAATGGCTAAAATAGTAAATACTAACGATACTGAGTGTTAGCAAAGATGTGGGAAAACAGAAATTCTCATATCATACATTGCTAGTGGGGATGTAAATTAATATAATAAAATTGGAAAACTTTTGGACAGTTCTTTTTTTTAAAAGATTTTATTTATTTGAGAGAGAGAGAATGAGAGATAGAGAGCACAAAAGGGAAGAGGGTCAGAGGGAGAAGCAGACTCCCTGCTGAGCAGGGAGCCCAATGTGGGACTCAATCCCAGGACTCCGAGATTATGACCTGAGCCGAAGGCAGTCGCTTAACCAACTGAGCCACCCAGGTGCCCTAGACAGTTCTTTAATAAGATAAACATGCATTTATATTAAAACACTAACCCCACACCTAGATAGCTACTAAAGGAAATGAAAACATGACCAAACAAAGGCACAAATGTTCATAGTTACATTATTTGTAATAAGCAAAAACTGGAAACAAGTCAAATATCCATCAACTGGTTAAAGGACATACAAAGTGAAGTATATCCATACAATGGAATAGTACTCAGAGAAGAAAAGAATGAGCAGCCAATACATGCAACATCACGAGTGCATCTCAAAAACATCATACTAAATGAAAGTAGTCAGGCATAAAAAATAACATATTATGTGATTCTACATATATGGAATTCTTGGAAAGGCAAAAACTGTGAAAATAAAGCAGATCAGTTGTTGTCTGTGTCGAGAGAGATAGGGATCAACTGTACATGGGCATGAAGAACATTTTGGGGAATGGAAATGTTCTAGAACTGGATCATGTTGATAGTTGCACAACTGTGTAAGTTTGCCAAATTTAACCAGTTTCTACTCTTAAATGAGTGTGTTTTGAAATATTAGAAGTTTAAAACAAAGAACAAATGAATGGGTAGTGTGGTAGTTTAGACAATAAGAAAGGAGAATTGTATCATAAACTATGGCTGTAGAGAGATGGCTTAAAGCCAGTCAGAGAGACAGAAAAATTTGAGAAAAGTGTTTTCTCTTTGCCTATTTTTTGAAGGGAAGTGTAAAATAGAGTATTCCTATAACTGCATGGAGGTAGCCTTATGCTTATTTCCTTAAATGCCTCAAAGTCGGTACTGAAACTTAGTTAATGTAAGGACAAGATGGGTTGGCCAGGGTTTTATAATATGCTCTTTAAAGATTGCAACTTCTCTGGAACAACTGGCTTATATTAGTTAGAAAAGTATAAATGGATGCCTTAAATCTACTTTGACTGGTTGCTCAGCTTGCTATGGCTACATCACCACTGGGTATAAAAGACCCTCTTAGAAACTTTGCCCGAGGGTTCCTGAATCTAAGATTTCTTTTTCACACTGGGAATTCACAATCCACAGTAAAAGCACATTCTCTGAGGAAGAAAGATACCTGGGGAGATGCAAATGGAGGTCCCTTTGTCCCCTGAGGCTTGCCTTGTTTTCTTTCTCCTGTTGTTTTATACACTATATCTCAGAGACTTTTGTGAGGGCACTCTGAAGAATCTCCTGAGCCTTTCAATGATTTATTCCTATGTAATCATGAAGAGAAAAAATAATCGAGTTTGAGAAACTGTGCACTTACTACATATAAATTTAAATCATATAATTTCAGTGTTTTCTTTTAATCTTGCATATAGACTAAACAACTTTACAGGGTGCCTGGGTGGCTTAGTCAGTTAAGCATCTGCCCTTGGCTCAGGTCATGATTCCAGGGTCCTGGGATCAAGGCCTGTGTCTGGCTCCCTGCTTAGTGGGGTGTCTGCTTCTCTGCCCCTCCTCTGGCGCTCTCTCTCTCTCTCAAATAAATAAATAAAATCTTTTAAAAATTAATTAAATAAACCACTTTATAGCAGTGGTTCTTACCAGGCACAAATCCATCCCCAGAAGACATTGGCTACATCAAGAGGACATTGACTGAGAAGATGAGAGTGGCTAATTTTCATGAGTTTTTACAACCAGTGGAGCTCAAAAGACTGGAGTTTTAGAGGTTCTCAACATAACCATTGTGGTGCTTGCCAGGCACTGCAGTGCTCCCGTGCAGAGGGAGGGTAGGTAACCTGGGGGGCAGACGGTGTGATCTGAGGATGCCCTGGGACACACTGGGAGAGATAGTTCCTCCTTCTTGGAGTGCATGTAGGAGAGGTGGCATTGCCTCTCCTGGGACAAAAGAGCCAGCATATGCCATTACCTTCTCTCTGCCCCTCAACATAGGTGCAGAGATACCTGTGGCATGCAGCTAACCAGGACACTGGCTCTTTGCTGCACTTTACTCCAAAACCCACTCCCTTGCCCTTTGGTGCAACTGCCCCTCTGGGACAAATCTACCTAAGTCCCAGCATGGCAAGACCCTCCCCCAGAGGACCAGTGAATGTCCTTACCATACCAGGTCCCTAAAGTTAAGAGTTTTAAAACTCAGCCTGCTTGCCTGGGATAGATCCCAAGGTGCACTGCGCTGCAGCACAGGTAAATGGCATGAACAGAGTCAAAGTGTAGGCAGGGATCTGAGGGACACCTGGGAGACAAAAGAGGAGATTCTTTGCTTTTCTGGGAGGAATTCCCAGAGAGCAGTGGATGCAAAGTCCCCTCTCTGGGACAAGGGAGAGGGCTGGCACCATTTCTCTCCTCAATCTCTCAGCATACACTAACTTCAGTAAGTAGCACAGCACCAATGGTGGCCTAAACTGCTTACAACAACCCCCCACCCCTGCCCCCATGCTCTGCAAGTGCTCCTTTTCTAGGGCAAGCATGCCTGAGAACCAAGGCAGGAAGCCCTTCCCCCAGAAGATTAACACAACCCACCCCCAACACACACTCACCGCATCTACTGACCACTGAGTTCTGCAGAACTTTAGCTCTAGTGGAAATAGTGTCAGGTCTCTTTTAACAAGCAGAACAGAGCACACCTAGTTAAAACTTGCCACACTGTGGCCAAGGGCCAAACACTCCCCACCATAGGCAAGGAGAAACTCTGCAGGGGGCTGATCTGAGGGAAAGAGCAGCCAAAACATAGTAGCAGAGTGCCCACAGCATACAACAGAGACACTTTGTGAAATGCCAGGCCCTGGACAGTATGTGACCTCTTCTTAATAAAGCCATTATTCTCAAAAGCAGGAAACATAACAGGCTTTCCTAACACTCAGAAGACAGAGACCTAGACAAAAGGCAAAGATGGAGGAATTCATCCCAAAAGAAAGAATAAGAAAATGTCACGGCCAGAGATCTAATTGAAACAGATATAACTAATACGCTTCATCTAGAATTTAAAACAACAGTCATAAGGATACTAGATGGGTTCAAGAAAAGCATAGAAGACACCAGGGAGACTTACCACAGGATAAAAGACCTAAAAACCAGTCAGGCCGAAATGAAAAAATGCTATAACTGAGATGTGAAACTGACTGAATGTAATAGGTATAAGGATAGAAGAAACAGAGGAACAAATACGTGATATAGAAGATAAAATTATGGAAAATAATGAACCTGAAAAGAAGAGGGAAAGAAAAATATTGGATTATGAATGTAGACTTAGAGAACTCAGCAACTCTATAAAGCATAGTAATATTTATATCATTGGAGTTCCAGAAGAAGCGAGGGAAAGGGTGCAGATGGTTTACTCAAGGAAATTATAGCTGAAAACTTCCCTAATCTGGGGAAGGAAAGAGACATCCAAATCCAGGAGCACAGAAAAATCCCATCATAATCAACAAAAGCAGGCCAACACCAAGACATATTGTAGTTATCCAGAAACAATGACTTCACAAGTAATACAATGGCACTAAATTCATATCTATCAATAATTACTTTGAATGTAAATGGACTAAATGCTCCAATCAAAAGACATAGGGTGTCAGAATGGATTAAAAAAAAAACAAGACATGTCTATCTGTGGCCTACAAGAGATTTATTTTAGACCTAAAGACAGCTGTAGATTGAAGGTAAGGGGATGGAGAATCATTTATCATGCTAACAGATGTAAAAAAAAAAAAAAAAAAGCCAGAATAGCCATACTTATATCAGACAAACGAGATTTTAAACCAAAGACTGTAACAAGAATAAAGAAGGGCACTATATAATAATAAAGGGGTCTATCCAACAAGAACACTAACAATTATAAATATTTATGCCCCAACTTGGGAGCACCCAAACATATAAAACAATCAATAACAAACATAAAGGGACTTATTAATAATAATACAATAATAGTAGGGGACTTTAATACCCCACTTACATCAATGGGCAGATCATCTAAGCAGAAAATCAACAAGGAAATAATGGTTTTGAATGACACACTGGGCCAGATGGACTTAACAGATATATTAAGAACATTTCATTCATTAGCAGGAAAATACATTCTTTTCAAATACACATGGGACATTATCCAGAATAGATCACACACTGGATCACAAATCAGACCTTAACAAGTAGAAAAAGATTGATACCACACCATGCATATTTTCAGACCAAAATACTATGAAACCTAAAGTTAACCACAAGAAAAAGTTTGGAAAAACTACAAATACAGGGAGGTTAAAGAACATCTTACTATAGAATGAATGGGTCAACCAGGAAATTAAAGAAGGAATTAAAAAAAAATACATGGAAACAAATGATAATGAAAACACATTAGTCCAAAACCTCTGGGATGCAGCAAAAGCAGTCATAAAGGGGAAGTATATATAATACAGGTGTACATAAAGAAGCAAGAAAAAATCACAAATTTGCAACCTAAACCTATACCTAAAGGAGCTAGAAAAAGAACAACAAATGAAGCCTAAAGTGACCAGAAGAAGGGTAATAATAAAGATTGGAGCAACACCTTACATATAGAAACAAACAACAACACCCACCAAAAAACAGATCAATGAAATCAGGAGCTGGTTGTTTGAAAGAATTAATAAGATTGATAAACCCCTAGCCAGACTTATCAAAAAGAAAAGAGAAAGGACCCAAATAAATAAAATCATGAATGAGTGGGGAGAGATCACAACCAACACCACAGAAATACAAATGATTACAAGAGAATATTGTGAAAAATTATATGCGAACAAATTGGACAACTTGGAAGAAGTAAATTCCTAGAAACATACAAACTACTAAAACTGAAATAGGAAGAAATAGAAAACTTGAACAGACTGATAGGCAGCAAAGAAATTGAATTAGTAATAAAAAATCTCCCAACAAACAAAAGTCCAGGGCCAGATGGCTTCCCAGGGGGTTCTACATAACATTTAAAGAAGAGTTAATACCTATTCTTCTGAAACTTTTCCAAAAAATAAAAATGGAAGGAAAACTTCCAAACTCATTTATGAGGTCACATTACCTTGATTCCAAAACCAAAGATCCCGCTAAAAAAAGAGAATTTAAAGGCTAATTTCCCTGATGAACATGAATGTAAAAATTCTCAACAAAATACTAACCAATCAAATCCAATATTACGTTAAAGGAGCCATTCACCACAGTTAAGTGGGATGTATTACTGGGCTGATTCACAAATCAATCAATGTGATATACCACATTAATAAAAGGAAAGATAAGAACCATATGATCCTCTCAATAGATGCAGAAAGAGCATTTGACAAACTACAGCATCCACTGGTTTTTATCCCAGAAATGCAAGACAGGACCACTATTCAAAATTAAAGAAACCAGACTGAGAAAACAAAATACTGTATGATTCTAACTATATGACATTCTGGAAAAGGCAAAACTATGGAAACAGTAAAAAGATCAGTGGTTTCCAAGGTCTGTTGGTGGTGGAGAGTAATGAATTAGAAGAACACAGGAGACTTTTGAGCAGTGAAAATATTCAAAATGATAAATACACATCAGTATACATTTCTCAAAGCCATAGAATTACACACCAAAAGAAAGCTACAATATAAATTAAGGGCTTTGTATGATTATGACCAGTCAATGTAGGTTCATAATTGTAACAAATGTACTGCACTGGTGGGGGATATTGATAATGGAGGAGGCTATACATTATACTTGATTGTGAATGACTAATTGATCCCCTCGGAACAAGAAAAGGATATACTGTCTCATCACTCCTATTAGACATCATATGGAAGTCTTGGATAGTATAATAAGGCAAGAAAAGAAGCAAAAGTCATACAGATTTAAAGATAAACATGTTTTTTTTATTTGCAGAGGATATAATTGCATAGACAATCCAAAAAATTCTAGAAAAAGTATTCTAGACTTAATAAATTATTTAGCAAGATCTTACAATGCATCATATATATATAAAATCGATATGTATATAGATAGATTATAGTTCTGTTTAATAATAATGAAAAATAGAGTTCAAAATTTTAAAAAGAACCGGTCAAATTACAAAGAAAATCTTCTGTGTACCTTTGTAACAAAATATTATCCATATGATAAAACATTCTCTATATGATAAAAACTATAAAACATTGATGACATAAATAAAAGAAGACCTTAATAAACAGAGTGGCTATACCATGTTCCTGGATTGTCAGACTCAGTACAGGTTTCTCCCACCATCTGAAAGTAGAGCATTCTTTTGAAAACTTTTGTAAGCTGAATGGCATAAAGCAAAAAAGCAAGTACCATTAATTTACTTGGAATCATTTTTTAGTATTCCCAGACCTCAAAAATACCGTTTTAAGGCTTTTCTAATACCTTCGGACATATCTTGCTAGTGGATGCACAAAATGAATTAAGATCAAGTATGGGTGCACATAGAGACAGTTCAAAGCTATGGTGGCTTAGTGCTGAGATGCTGTGTATAATTCCCAGGGAAGGAACTGGGTAGGGTCACTCTCACTGCTCAGGTGCATACTGCCTCTATTTTTGCTTTTTGCCTTTTTATTTCCATAAAAGTAAAAATCTTCTTCATATTTCTTTAGTTAGTGAAAACAGATATTAATATAGGGTTTACTAAAAGTGAAATGGCATAATGTGAACTTCGGAAAGTGGGTAATACTTGTGTTGTTATAAGGTCAGTTCTCTGATGGGTATTAAGGAGGACATGTATTGCACGGAGCACTGGGTGTTACACACAATGAATCATGGAACACTACATCAAAAACTAATGATGTAGTGTATGGTGACTAACATAATAAAAAAAATCTTAAACTTTAAAAAAAAAAAAAAAAAGGTCAGTTCTCCCATAGTTGATTTACAGATTTAACTTAATCCCAAAGTCTTGGCAGGATTTCTATGCAGAAAATGACAACTTATTTAAAATGTATATCAAAGTTAAATAAAGTAGAATAGTCAAAAACAATTTCAAAAAGGAAGAAAAAAGTTGGAGGACCAGATTTCCAGACTTCCCATAAAGCAACAGTGGTAAAAAAAGTATGTAAATTTGGGAATAGTTGAACAAAGACCAACACAATGGAAGAGAAAGCCCAGAAATATATCCATGCAAATTTAGTCAAATGATTTTTGACACAATTGTGCATTCTTTTCCACAAAACAGACATTTGCATATTCATATTTTAAAATATTAACTTTTTCCATAACACCTTACATATAAAAGAAATAAAAATGACTTAAATGTAATCTCAGTCTGTGTAAATCTGTGAATATATATATATATATATATATATATATATATATATATATTAAACTAAAAGAAAAACTAAATGATAGTATATATCCAAAAATTTGAACACACAATTCACCAAAGAAGATATACAGATGCCAAATAAGCAAATGAACAGATATTCAGTATCCTTCCTCATCAGGATGAAGAAACTGAAACCCAAATGACGTATATCCTTACCCTATACACACTTACTAAAATGGCTACAACTAAAAAAAGAAAAAACAAAGAACGTGGTGTCACCAACTGCTTCCAGGAGGCAGAATAGCTGTACTCATACCTTGCTGGCAGGAATGTGCCATAGCTCATCCATTTTTTTTAATATTCCATTTTTTTATTATATTATGTTAATCACCATACATTACATCATTGGTTTTTGATGTAGTGTTCCATGATTCATTGTTTGCAAATAACACCCAGTGCTCCATGCAGTAAGTGCCTTCTTTAATACCCATCACCAGGCTAACCCATCCCCCCACCCCATCCGATCTAGAACCCTCAGTTTATTTTATTTTTTTTAAAGATTTTATTTATTTATTCATGAGAGAGAGAGGGAGAGAGAGAGAGAGAGAAGCAGAGGGAGAAGCAGGCTCCCAAGGAGCAGGGAGCCCGATGTGGGACTCAATCCCAGGACCCTGGGATCATGACCTGAGCCGAAGGCAGATGCTTAACCATCTGAGCCACCCAGGCACCCTAGAACCCTCAGTTTATTTCTCAGAGTACATAGTCTCTCTTGGTTCGTCTCCCCCTCCGATTTCCCCCCTTCTTTTTTTTTTTAACATATAATGTATTATTTGTTACCCCAAAGATACAAATGTAGTGATTGGACTTTGTCCAATAAATGGTTTAAGACAAAAATCCTATGGC
Source organism: Callorhinus ursinus (assembly GCF_003265705.2). NCBI lineage: Eukaryota > Metazoa > Chordata > Mammalia > Carnivora > Otariidae > Callorhinus > Callorhinus ursinus. The sequence continues at coordinate 74,168,419 of NW_027397065.1, read as the reverse complement.
AAGTCCATATTGCTTGGCAATAAAATGTAATAAAATATTGATACACACAACATCATGAAGTCCTCTTAAATGAATTTTACTAAGTAGAAGAAACCAGAGGTAACATCTATGTTTCCACTTATCTGGCATTCTGGAAGAGGCATATAAGTAGTTACAAATGGAGAGGAGTGGCATGAGGGAATTTTGTGGTTATGGATACATGACTTTTTACATATATCAATATTCACAGAACTGTGGGCCATAAGTGAAATTTAGCCTGTAAAAATTAAAAAGTAAATAAGTTATTATTTTTTTTACTGATGTGAATATTCAGGTCTAGGTGTATTAAATAAATTACCTATGTGTAAAAGCATTAACATTTCTCTAAACTATTCTTCTGTGGACTTTTTTATTTTATTTCTCTCATGCAAATTTTAGTACAGTTTTTATTTTCTTCTTTACCATCTAATTTTTCTTTTGAATACTTCCAGATGTATTCATAATGAGTAATATTTATTATACATTTTAATCTTCCATTTTCTTTCTTAGATAAATGCATTCATTAATTCTGGTTTACTGTTAAGCAAATTGAATTTTTCTCTCTCTCTTTCTTTTTTTGTTTTACTTTCACTCTTGCTTTTTAACCACTTTGATGTGGTTGTTGCTGTTACTATATTTTTGGTTGATTATTTATCATAATGATCTAAATCATTATGTTTTAATTTCTTCAATTATTGGTTTAATCTCTTCTGAGAATAACAATTAAAATTATGTTTTACTTTCCCAATAAAAAAGTAACAAAAGAGTTCTAGCCAAGAATAATGAACAGGTTTTTATCTTAAGAAAACATGGTGTTTTGAATTACTACAGGTTAATGTTTAAAATCTCATGATTTTTTTTAAGATTTTATTTATTTATTTGACAGAGAGAGAATGAGAGATAGAGAGCACGAGAGGGAAGAGGGTCAGAGGGAGAAGCAGACTCCCTGCTGAGCAGGGAGCCCGATGCGGGACTCGATCCCGGGACTCCAGGATCATGACCTGAGCTGAAGGCAGTCGTTTAAACAACTGAGCCACCCAGGCGCCCTAAAATCTCATGATTCAAAATACTTCTCTAGATTTGTTGCCTAAATTTACCCCAAGATATTAATTAAATATTTTAATGAAATTTTAAATATGAGTAGACAACCCCAACTGATTTCTACCTAGAAAAATAGGATAGTAAAATAGATAAACATATATTTAACAGAAATTGTTATTGTTAAGTTTATCTCTTTAATGTGTTCTTAGTTTCCTTTAAATGTCCTTCTAAGAGTTTTCTCAGTTCTGCTTCCCTCTGATTTCCCTTGTGATTCAACTTTATTTGATTAAGCAGTAGTACTCATTTACCAAAAGATGCTAAAGAAACATAATCTTCTTTTTCATCCTCTCTTCCTTAGGCAATGTTTTAAGTTCTACAATCTCATTAACTGGAGTGCAAAAAAAAACATGAAACTTTTCAAGTAACTCCTTTAATAGTTATTAGAGGACATCATTTACAAAACAAATATGTAGACTGTTATTTTCAATAGCATATCAGATTTATTTATTTTGTTCTCGCAATTTAGTTTTGCAATTTGGTCTCTGGTTTATTGTTGCTGCCAAGCCCCAACCCTTTATTCTGTTGTTTTGTTAAGGCCCTCTTCTGTTAATGTTTCTTACAAGTCCAATTTATGAAACATACTTTAAGTTCTGAGCAATGAATGATTCAATTCAATACCTTTCAAAATGTGAGTCAAACACAGGCCATAGAATTTGAATTATTTAATAAAAAATGATTAGATTACTCTGTATCCCAGGGCATGATTGAGCATGTCTGCGACAAGTTTCGGTGCATATAAAAACACCTTCAACACTTGTCATTTCTTTGATGTCTTGCAAAATGAACAATCTGCATCTGTGCCGATGGCTCTTTTCATTAGCCTCTCAGTGATCTGACTCTAATCATTCTTTTCTGTTGTGTAAATTATACTTACTATAGATAAAAGCTGATATTTTATAATGTCTACTAATTATACTTCTGTAACTGCGCTAAGGCAGCTTATGAAATCATTTCCCACATTTTTTCTGTATTTTCAATTCTCTTTCTGAATCCCATTCTTTTTGGCATAAGTAGGACAAAGTGGAAAAATATGTAAGTATGTGGTTATTTTCATGAAAAAATAAAGTTGGATAATTTTGCTAAAGCCATGTAGTATTCAATATATGTATTCAATGCATCATGAAATTTGTCAGGATAATATCAAGATTTCATATGAGGTTAGATGAGAAATCAATTGCTTTGATATTTGCATCTACTTGTCCCTTTTCACAGACAACAAATGTTTTAAGATCAAATATCTCCAATCATTTTTTGTAATGTTGAATATATGTGAAAGCTGAAGAACAGTTTGGAAAAGTAAGGGGGAATGTGGAATTTTATTTTAAGAGTGTGAAAATTGAAACTCACAAAGCGGTTTCATTGGTAAAGTTTTCAGTCATATTTTCATGGTCAAAACATTATAATAACCCTTCAGTTGTACACTCTTTCTCATCCAACATAATATTTTTCCTATGGTACTGATAATATTAATCCTAAATGTCCTATCATCAACCACAAGCTCCTCAGTCTGATCTCCTACACACTAACAGCACTAACAACAGTGTCTACAATCTATAACAGAAATACTTATTTGGGGCACCTGGGTGGCTCAGATGGTTAAGCATCTGCCTTCAGCTGAGGTCGTGATCCCAGGGTCCTGGGATCGAGCCCCCGCATAGGGCTCCCTGCTTGGTGGGGACCCTGCTTCTCCCTCCTCTGCCATTCTCTCCACTTGTGCTCTCTGGCTCTGTCTATCTCTCTGTCAAATAAAAAAGTAAAAACTTTAAAACTAAAAAAAGAAATACTTACCTAAAAATAGTAAGAGAATCAGGAAAGCATAGCATTCAGTAGGTCCTTCTTTATATCTATAAACTATATCAGTTTATCACTTTTTAAAATACTCAAAAGGCAGTGCATCTCTGTTCCCTAGTTTAGTTCCTCTCTCCTTGACCAAAAGGGTCCAACAATACTCCACCAATAATTTACCTTTGGTCCAGGGACTGAGATGCACCGTAAGTCACGATTGCCAGGTATTTCAAAAGGTATTGTTAAATGTAATATATTTTGTGATATTCTGTTAAAAAATAAACAGAGAGAAAATGGTTTTGGGTAGCCAAGCACCAATGAAAAACAGGTAAAAAAATGAAACTATTGATGAAAAAATGCAGATTAACAAAATTGTTCATTTTATTTAAACATGTCCCTTTGTGTGCAAAATAAGGCCAGATTAACACCTGCAAGTCAATAGGCTTGTCTTGCTGGTTGATAACATTTATAATTATAATTAACATATATAATTATAAATATATAATTCGGATTTTGTGTATATACTCAGAGCCTTAGGGGCACCACAGTTACATTTTAGATGAGGTCAGTTCTCCCTTTCATATCTTTCATATCTCCTGAGCAATTGCATCAGCCTTACTTTACCACGAGCGGTCACCCCCAACTAGAAATGTATGATGAGCACGAGGGAAAATGTAACTACTTGAGTCATCTTCTAACATCATTTCTTTACTATGGTACTGAGATGGAAGGAAAGAAAGAGGGAACCAATACAAAGAGAGGAGAAAAAAATAGATATGGTACAAAGCAGATACTTCTGCTCTTCAGTTTTGGGACATACAAAACTAAACAGAAAATCATTGTTTAATTAAAAATCACCAGAATTTTTTAGTCTTATTTCTTAAAGGAGAGATATACTGGGTGGAAGGAGATGTTAAATGGATTTTGTGAAAAGTGCATTTGTTTTGCTTTGATCCTACATTGAGTGACCATGGTCGGTACTCAGAGCACATTTTTTTTTAAAGATTTTGTTTATTTATTTATTTGTCAGAGAGAGAGAGAAAGCACAAGCAGGGAGAGGGGCAAGCAGAGGGAGAAGCAGGCTCCGCCCTGAGCAGGGAGCCAGACACGGACTCCATCCCAGGACTTGGGGATCACGACCTGAGCTGGAGACAGACACTTAACCAACTGAACCACCTAGGGACCCCTAAAATCACATTTTCTAATATAGTGAGAAGACAGTAAGAGGAGATTACCTAGAAGTCAGGAACAAGAAAGACAAAAATAATTTTATATCAATGTTAATAGCAATAATAATTTTAAAGATTTTAATTCAACTATTAAAAGGAAAAATAGATTATAATAAAATAATAATAGAGAGTTGGACCCACATTTTCTTTATAAGGCACTGAATAAAATTATGCATACCTTTTGGCACATATCTATCAGAATCTAAGTGAAGAGATAAAAATGTAGAGTGCTTAGAAAACTTGCATGGTACAGATAAGTTTGTGCAATACTAACAAGTTCTTTGAGTGATGAGTTTATATTGCGTTCTGCTCTCAAAAAGATAAAAAGGAATTTAGAGGTAAACACATCTACAGAAGTCATTACTTAATAGATGACAAAGCAACTCAAAAATGTTAAATATGTATGATATGCCTTCTTTTAACGTCTATTACTTTACCTGTTCAGGACTGTAGAGCCTTCTCTTCTCCTGCCCCCTACGTTATCCTAATTGACACATTTACTCCTAACTAAGCCTCAGTTCTGATAAGTTGCAGGATACAGTTCAGATGTTAGCATAAGTCATGGATATGCAAGCTTCCATGGCTTGGAAACAATACATGTATTAATTTGGGGTTTGTTTGAACTTATGTTGTCAGGAATAAATGCTAAAGTAAAATGCTTGCTGATGAACATCTGTAACATTGAAAGAATGAAAATGACTTTGAATTTCCTCATATTTGCAAGTTAAGATACCAACTTTCACATAAACTAGCCCAAATTATTGTCAATATTAAATGATCTTGAATGCATGTGAAAAAAAATATGTATGATATATATTATATTCTCTAATACATTCAGTTATATTAGAAGTTTTAAAGATGGTGGGACACCTGGGTGGCTCAGTTGGTTAAGTGTCCAACTCTGGATTTTGGCCCAGGTCATGATCTCAGGGTCCTGGGATTAAGCCCCTCGTAGGACTTAATACTCACTGGGGAGTCTGCTTGAGGATCCTCTCTCCCTCTCCTCTGTCACTCCCCCCACTCACACATGCTCGCTCTCCCTCAGATAAATAAAGGAAACCTTTGTGCCAATAACTTTGGAATATATTTTGAGAAATTTTAAAGAAAAAATAATACTGCCAAGGAATCTTAATATAAAACAAAACTTTAATAAACCAATAATCACAAAATTTATATGGTAGACAGTTAATAATGGAAAAGCACTCAGTCCCTCAACATAAAATGTGATATTAAGTGGAGGATACTCACGAATGTACTTTATTAGGTGACTTTGTTTTCCACACCTAGTTATTTTACTATCTTTACGATAAGGACATGCTGCGTTTTTCAGATACTTTTTTCCTACATTTATTGAGCTGATCGTGTGGTTTTATCCCCTTTATTCTATTGATTATGGTGTATTTCATTAATTGATTTTCAAATCTTAAATGAAATACAATTCTAGACATAATTCCATCTTGGTCATGGTGCATAATCTGTTTTATATATTGCTAGATTTGGTTGGCTGGTATTTTATTTTATTTTATATTTTATTTATTTTATTTTAGTGTGATGTTAGTCACCATACAACACATCATTAGTTTTTGATGTGCTGTTCCATGATTCATTGTTTGTATATAACACCCAGTGCTCCCTGCAGTACGAGCCCTCCTTAATACCCATCACCGGGCTAACCACTCCCCCCCCTCCCCTCTTAAACCCTCAGTTTGTTTCTCAGAGTCCATAATCTCTCATGGTTCATCTCTCCCTCTGATTTCCCCTTCCTTCTCCTAATGTCCTCCATACTATTCCTTATGTTCCACAAATAAGTGAAACCATATGATAATTGACTTTCTCTGCTTGACTTATTTCACTTAGCATAATCTCCTCTAGTCCCGTCCATGTTGATGTAAAAGTTGGGTATTCATCCTTTCTGATGGCTGAGAAATATTCCATTGTATATATGGACCACATCTTCTTTATCCATTCATCTGTTGAAGGGCATCTCAGCTCTTTCCACAGTTTGGCTATTGTGGACATTGCTGCTATGAACATTAGGGTGCATATGGTCCTTCTTTTCACTACATCTGTGTCTTTGGGGTAAATACCCAGGAGTGCAATTGCTGGGTCATAGGATAGCTCTATTTTTAATTTTCTGAGGCACTTCCACACTGTTTTCCAAAGTGGCTGTACCAACTTACATTCCCACCAACAGTATAAGAGGGTTCCCCTTTCTCCGCAACCTCTCCAACATTTGTTGTTTCTTGCCTTGTCAATTTTTGCCATGCTAACTGGTGTAAGGTGCTATCTCAATGTGGTTTTGATTTGAATTTCCCTGATGGCTAGTGATGATGAACATTTTTTCATGTGTCTGTTAGTCATTTGTATGTCTTCTTCGGAGAGATGTCTGTTCATATCTTCTGCCCATTTTTTGACTTGATTATTTGTTTTTTTGGTGTTGAGTTTCAGAAGTTATAGATCTTGGATATCAGCCCTTTGTCTGTAGGGTCATCTGCAAATATCTTCTCCCATTTTGTCGGTTGCCTCTTTGTTTTGTTGACTGTTTCCTTTGCTGTGCAGAAGCTTTTTATCTTTATGAAGTCCCCAAGGTTCATTTCCCCTTTGTTTCACTTGCTTTTGGAGATGTATCTTGAAAGAACTTGCTGTGGCCAATGTCAAAGCAGATACAGCCTATGTTCTCTTCTAGGATTTTGATGGATTCCTGTGTCACATTGAGGTCTTTCATCCATTTTGAACTTATCTTTGTGTATGGTGTTAGAGAACGGTCAAGTTTCATTCCTCTGTATATAGCTGTCCAATTTTCCAAGCATCATTTATTGAAGACACTGTCTCTTTTACATTGCATATTTTTTCCTGCTTTGTCGAAGATCATTTGATCATAGAGTTGAGGGTCCATATCTCAGCTCTCTATTCTGTTCCATTGGTCTGTATGTCTGTTTTTGTGCCAGTATCATGCTGTCTTTGTGATCACTGCTCTATAATATAGCTTGAATTTGGGCAACCTGATGCCCCCAGCTTTGTTTTTCTTTTTCAACATTTCCTTGGCAATTCGGGGTCTTTTCTGATTCTATACAAATTTTAGGATTGTTTGTTCCAGCTCTTTGAAAAATGTCATTGGAATTTTGATCAGGATGGCATTGAAGGTATAGATTGCTCTGGGTAGCATGGACATTTTAACAATGTTTATTCTTCTCATCCATGAACATGGAATGTTTTTCCATCTTTTTGTGTCTTCTTCAATTTCTTTCATGAGTGTTCTATAGTTCCTAGAGTATAGATCCTTTACCTCTTTGGTTAGGTTTATTCCGAGTTATCTTATTGTTTTTGATAATATTGTAAATGGAATCATTTATCTAATTTCTCTTTCTACAGTTGCATTGTTAGCATAGAAGAAAGCAAGTGATTTCTGTGTATTGATTTTGTATCCTGCCACATTACTGAACAGCTGTATGAGTTCTAGTAATTTGGGGGCGGAGTCTTTTGGATTTTCCACATAAACTATCATGTCATCTGTGAAGAGAGGGAGTTTGACTTCTTCTTTGCCAATTTGAATACATTTTATTTCATTTTGTTGTCTGCTGTTGCTAGAACTTCTAGTACTATGTTGAACAATAGTGGTGAGAGTGGGCATCCTTGATGTGCTCCTGATCTTAAGGGAAAGGCTCTCAGCTTTTCCCCATTGAGGATGATATTTGCTGTGGATTTTTCATAGATGGATTTTATGAACTTGAGGAACGTTTCCTCTATCCCTATACTCTGAAGAGTTTTAAACAGGAAAGGATGCTGTATTTTGTCAAATGCTTTTTATGCATCAATCTAGAGGACCATATGGTTCTTCTCTCTCCTCTTATTAATGTATTCTATCACATTAATTGATTTGTGAATGTTGAACCACTCCTTCCATCCTGGGGATAAATCCCACTTGGTCATGGTGGATGAAATTATTAATGTATTGTTCAATGTTATTAGTTAGGATTTTGTTGAGAATTTTGGAATCCATATTCATCAGGGATATCAGTCTGAAATTCTCTTTTTTGATGGGGTCTTTGCCCGGTTTGGGGACTAATGTAATGCTGGCCTCATAGAATGAGTCTGGAAGATTTCCTTCTGTTTTTATTTTTTGAAACACCTTCAGGAAATAAGTATTATTTCTTCTTTGAATGTTTAGTAGAATTCCCCAGGGAATCCATCAGGCCCTGGACTCTTGTTTTTTGGGAGGTTTTTGATCGCTGCTTTAATCTCATTACTGGTTATTGGCCTATTCAGGTTGTCAATTTCTTCTTGTTTCAGTCTTGGTACTTTATAGGTTTCCAGGAAGGCATCCATTTCTTCCAGGTTGTTTAATTTACTGGCATAGAGTTGTTGATAATAATTTCTAATAATTGTTTCTATTTCCTTGGTGTTAGTCGTGATCTCTCCCCTTTCATTCATAATTTGGGTCCTTTCTCTTTTCTTTTGGATAAGTCTGGCCAGTGGTTTATCGATCTTATTAATTCTTTCAAAGAACCTGCTTCTAGTTTTGTTGATCTGATCTACTGTGTTTTTGGTTTCTAATTCATTGATCTCTGCTCTTATCTTAATTATTTCTCTTCTAATGCATGACATAGGCATCGTTTGTTGCTTTTTCTCTAGTTCTTTGTGTAAAGTTAGTTGGTGAATTTAGAATTTTTCTATTTTTTTTTTTTTTTTGAGTGAGGCTTGGATAGCTATGTATTTCCCCCTTAGGACCACCTTTGCAGTATCCCATAGGTTTTGGACCTATGTGTTTTCGTTCTCATTGGTTTCCATAAATTGTTTAAGTTCTTCTTCTTTAATTTCCTGGTTGACCCAAACATTCTTGAGCAGAGTGGTCTTTAGCTTCCAAGTGTTTGAATTTCTGCCAAATTTTTTCTTGTGATTGAGTTCCAATTTTAAAGCATTGTGGTCTGAGAGTATGCAGGGCAACTCTGTGGGGGGCGGGTAGGCTCAGTGAAAACCGGTGTTTTGGGCTTTTGTTCTCTGGTGGCTTTCCGTGGCAGCTTTCCGCATCTCTTCCGAGAGTCAGAGCAGAAGAGATCATTTCCAACCCTCTGCCTCAGAGCAGAGAGATCACAGTCTGTTCTTCAGTGAGCCCTCCAGGCCACACTTTCTCTGCTTCTGTCTGTGCTGCTATAAACTACAGTATCCTGGGTTGTGTGCCCCTCAGCAGGGCTCCCAGGCCTCACCTTCAGGTCGTGGCAGTGGCCCCCAGTTCACACACGTGGCCCCACTGCTCCAGGCTTCAGTCCGGGGGTCTGCCTTAAAGTCCTTTCCCCACTGCCAGCAGTCTAAGTCTGCCTGGTCCCCAGCATGGGAGGCTTTCACTCACCGGCGGTGCAGGATCCCCATGGCTCCTCCCCCTTCCATTTATCTGCCGATACCTGTCCACAGTATCACGGCTCCCTGCTTCATACCTCAAAAACAACTGCTTGTGATATTCTGTGTGTAGAGATCCAGATCTATGTTCTTACATCTCAGGCTGATTTCGTGGGCGTTCAGAGTGGTCTGGTGGATATCCAGCTCAATTCAGAGACCGGTTGGAATAGGGTCCCCACTCCTCCGCCATCTTTTCCTCCTCATCTGATCCCAGGACCTTGGGGTGTTGACCTGAGCCGAAGGCAGATGCTTAACTACTGAGCCTGCTAATATTTTTTTTGAGTAGTTATTTTGTCCCTATTTATAGAAGATATTGATCTCTAGTTTTCTTTTTTTTGTCATATTTTTCTCTGGTTTTTGTATGAGGGTATTACTGTCCCATAGAATGTGTTGGGAAGTTTTCCTTCCTCAAATATTTTTTGGTAGTATTTATGAAGAATTGGTATTAGTTCCTCTTTAAATGTTTGGGAGAAATCACCAGTAAAGTCATATAGGACTGAATTTTCTTTGTGTTTTGTTTCTTTATCATTAATCTAATACCAGTTAAACCCAGGCTTTTTGCATGATTCGTTCTTGACACAAGTGTTTGAGGTTTTCTTTCCCCAAAGATTTACCTGTCTCCCCCAAGTTCTTTCTGGCAAACTATCTCACCTATGGTATAACTTGTAACCTGTATTTCTCATGAAGCTAGGACCTCTTCCTGGTTACATATGACAAAATTCTCCATTGGTTTTGAGAGCCACCTTCTTCTTGAACTTCCCCACACTCTGTTTAAATAAAACCATTTTCCTTAGGAAACTTTCAAAGCAATTTTATGGCCTGACATTTCCTTTGAGAAAAATCTATGAGCCATAGTTCTGGAGCTAAAGGCAGGGACAATGGCGTGCTCTCTCTGAATGCTACTTTTGCTTTAGGAGCACAACACTGTACTTTTTTCAACTTCTGTTTCCTAGCATAGATATTCCACTTTACAAACAAGCTGTAAAGGCCTCAGTGTTCTTTTTCACAATAGGGGTGCTAAAAGAATATGCATGTGTATGTTTGTATATATTTTATGAAGATAGGTGATAAACAGACATATTTTAACTGTTTTTTTTTAAATATTTTTATTTATTTATATAAGAGGTGGCGGAGAGCACAAGCAGAGGGGAGAGGCAAACAGACTCCCCACTGAGCAGGGAAAGCCCCTCCTGGGGCTTGATCCCAGGACCCTGAGATCATGACCAGAGCCGAAGGCAGGTGCTTAACTGATTGAGTCACCCAGGGGCCCCTATTTGAACTATTTTAACAATTAAACATTTTATATAGGAATCCCACTTCCAAAATGTGTAGTGTGAGATATTCTGTGGAGTGAAAAAGTATAAGTGGTCAAATTTCAATAAACAAGCATTTAAAGTCTGAAAATTGTCCTAAAATCATACCAATGAAGAAACTATGCTTTAGAAAATCCACAAAAACTTAGTAAGGAACAAGAGTTCATGTCATTTGAACCATGACTCACTTGCTCCCCAGTCCACCCTCAGCCAGGAACAGAATGCTCTCTCTCTTCCTAATTAGGGTATCTTCCTGGGAGAATTGGATTTCTTATTGGATCATTATCCAAAATTTTTTTTCTTTTATTTTAATTAAAAACTAAATGTATGGAACTGGAGGGTATTATCCTAGTGAAAAAGTCAATCAGAGAAAGACATGTATCATATGACCTCACTGATATGAGGAATTCTTAATCTCAGGAAACAAACAGACGGTTGCTGGAGCGGTCGGGGGTGGGAGGGATGGGGTGGCTGGGTGATGGACATTGGGGAGGGTATGTGCTATGGTGAGCACTGTGAATTGTGTAAGACTGATGAATCACAGACCTGTACCTCTGAAACAAATAATACATTATATGTTAAAAAAAAAAAAAAGAAGAAGAAGAACATAGCAGGAGGGGAAGAATGAAGGCGGGGAAATCAGAGGGGGAGATGAACCATGAGAGACTATGGACTCTGAAAAACAAACTGAGGGTTCTAGAGGGGAGTGGATGGGGGGATGGGTTAGCCTGGTGATGGGTATTAAAGAGGGCACATACTGCGTGGAGCACTGGGTGTTATACGCAAACAATGAATCATGGAACACATCAAAAACTAATGATGTAATGTATGGTGATTAACATAACAATAAAAAACCAAAACAGGGGCGCCTGGGTGGCTCAGTCATTAAGGGTCTGCCTTTGGCTCGGGTCATGATCCCGGGGTCCTGGGATCGAGCCCCGCATCGGGCTCCCTGCTCAGAGGGAAGCCTGCTTCTCCCTCTCCCACTCCCCCTGCTTCTGTTCCCTCTCTCACTGTGTCTCTGTCAAATAAATAAATAAAATCTTTAAAAAAACAAACAAAAAAACAAAAAAAACTAAATGTATTTTTTTACATTTTCTATATTTTAAAATCTATTTTATTATTTTCCTATTTACTTTGTGTGTTGTAGATTCTATCTATAATTATTCATATATAATACTGCATATGTATATACAAAATATATACAATTATTATGTTTTCTTTGAGTCAAGTTGGAAGCAGAAAATATGACCCTTTCTATGCTAAACTGCTTTTTGCTACGATCCCATCATTAAAAATTACTTCTCAGATCAGTAGTTAATATGTGTGACATTTTTCCATTACGTCTGGCAAGAGGTGGTCAATATTCAGAAATGAGTTTTGGCTCTAATGATATGTTATACCATCTTCAATGCAATCTAATTGGATATTATTCCACAGCCTTTTCTGAAATGGACTTTCTATCACCTCCTATTCACTAAAATCATAGGTGATGAGTATGAAGTTCAGCCTCTAGCAATAACTCTATGTTTGAATTGAACTAAGGTAAGAGTGATATTTGTAAACACTAATCACTGAAGTTTCCATTAACTCCAGAATGTTCTTCTTGATTTTATCATTAGTGACATTATTGTTTCGAAAGTCAATTCTTTTCTAGAGCAAAAGAGGAAGATTTCAGTCTGATATTTGACATGTTTCTCTGCCTTTTTTTCCCCCTAAACTGTTGAGTGTTTTCAAATGCTGTCCATTTGTATAAGAAATTATTTAGAAGATACAGTCATCATCTGTATGTAAAATTCTATTTGGAATATAATATATTATACCATATAAAAAGATTTTCAGGGGCACCCGGGTGGCTCAGTCAGTTAAGTGTCAGACTCTTGGTTTTGGCTCAGGTCATGATCTCAGGGCTGTGAAATCAAGCCCCACATCAAACTCTGTGCTCAGTGTTGAATCAGCTTGAGATATTTTTCCTCCCCCTCCCCCTCTGCTTTTCCCCCCACTCACATCCTCTCTCTCAAATAAATAAATAAAATATTTAAAAAAAGGTTTTAGGCGAAACTTCTTCTCTGAAATGGATTTAAGATTTCACTCTATTCATGTTATCAGACTATAGATAAATATCTATATAAAAAAAATCATAATTTTGAGAGGTAGGTGGGGCCAGCACATAGAATATTGTTGCTGACAATTTCTACTGTCTGGACCTTACTTTCACTGATTTTCCCCCTTATCTCCACTTGTCAAACTTCTATATTTGTCTGAAGGATGATGCTATTGGCTGTAATGTCCCCCATAAAATTCATATGTTGAATCTATAATTTCCAATATGATATTTGGAGGCAGGGCTTTCAGAAATTAATTAGATCATGTGGGTGGAGCCCCACTGATGGAATTAGTACCTTATAATAAGATACAGGAGAAAGACAATCTCACTCTACCATGTGAGGATACAGCAAGAAGATGCTCGTCTGTAAACCAGGAAAAGTATTCTTACCAGGTATGGAAGAAGCTAGCACTTTGGTTGTGGATCCCCCAGGTTTCAGAACTATGGAAAAGAAATCCCTGTTTTGGGCCATCCAGTTTATGGTATTATAAATTATATATGGTATCTATAAATTATAGAGAAGACTAAATGCAATTTACATATAGTATCATAAGAAGTCTTAACTCATTCTTTCTTAAATCAGTCAGTGATTATATTCTTTCTTCTTTTATGCTTATTTGTAAATGTGTCTCATTTCTCTTACTGGATGGTAAATTAGTTTATGTCAGGCAACTTTTTCCTAACTTTTATTCACTAGAGTCCTAAAATAATGTTGTGCACATATTACAGGTAACCAGTGTTTGTTTAATTAGAAAGAATTAGTTCATTCAATATGAAATGTTTAAACAGACACTATAACAAACTTAAATTTCAATTAGCTTTATTCTCTCCTTTATTCACTTTATTCTTTTATTTCCCCTTTCCAGTTAATTTATTTTTAAGTTTATGAAAAGAGGCCTGGAAGAAATTGTAAAAAAGAAAGCATGCTCATGGATTTGTTGCTATAAGACTTCAAGTATTTAAAGAGATTTATGTTGAGGAAAATACATGCTACATAAAAAAAAAGATTATGGATTATATATCAGTATTAAATACATATGCATACATACATAGGAATTATAAATGCAAATTTTGAGATTCCTGGTCAGTGAGTCATCTCAAATTAGGAATAAATATATGGGAAAGCAAAATTAAATGATAGAGTTGTTTGGTAAGCATTTAACTGGAGCAATTACTTTTAGTATGGTGATCTTATTGGTCAATGTCAAAAATTACAATATATGTACAAACTTTTATTTTTCTTCTAGAAATCTACCTATAGAAATGTTCAAACATATGCTTTATGTAACACCTCTTTCTATATACATATACATACCCTTGGGTAATCCCCTTCCAACTGGATTCTGGGCTTGGCCATATGAATGCTTTTTTAATAAGATATCAGCAAACATAAGGAAAGCAGAGAAATGTAAAACAATTACATATTGGTGCATTTTCTCTCTCGCTGATGGAATGTCTTCTTGTATCATACGAACTAGTCAAGCAGAATGCCTGAACAATGTGAGACCTGGAAAGTGGTTTCAGACATCCCAGTTAGCCCATCTCTTTTCACCTGAGAACCCACATATGTGAGTTAGCCAATACAGGCCAGTCCCAGCCTGGTCAGCTAAGGTGAAAAATGCCCAACTAACACAGAATTATGAAAAACAAATGATTACTTTTATGGGGGGGGGAGGAGACACTAAATTTTACAGTGGCTTGTTACAGTTGATATTTATCTTCTTCATTTCCTCATCACTCTTCATTTTATTTTGCCCAACTTTATTCCATCCTGGTTGTTATTTTAGATTATGTGACACAGGCAGGAGAAAGACAAAATCTGAATTCCAATATCAGGCATTTCTGGTATATGTTGGCTGGTTCCTAAATTAGTCATTTGGACTTGCTGACATAATTTAACTTAAACTGTTAAACCACAATTTCTTTATTCGTGAGAATACAGTTAGCCAGGAAATCCTTCATGACATACCAAATTAAAATAATAATAATTAATAATAATAGTAATATCTGACTATTTAAAATTTACTACTTGCTGAAAGGAGTACTATGAGTAAATATGAAAATCAGGAGGTAATTTAGTAGCAACGACCCTAACATGATAACAGGTGTTGGTACTATTAATCCATATTGAATTGCTTCCATATTGAGAGTATGTTTTCTGATCTGACAACCGATAGTTTGGTATGTGTGCAGTAATTCTAATGTATGGAATTATAGCAGCTTACTTAAGAATATAACTATAACAATGCATTAAACTTGTTAAAAAGGTATGATTTAGTCATTCTTAAATTTTATATTAATACATCCATCAAGTAACAGTTCCTTTGTAGAGTCTCTATTCCCAGGAAGATATCTTTAACAATGGCAACATTAATATATGAGTATTCCTAACAAAAAGACTATTGCTAAAAAGTTTCTGGAAGAGTGAATCCTTGTAATATCAGAAAAATTTCAACTGCAAAAAACAAATGCCACTTTAGTTTTAAAAAAATGCCACTTTAGTTATTTTGAACAGAAAGAGATTTGATGCAGGGAATTATCTATAAATTCTGCTTTCATTTCTAGATATTTTATTTAGTTCTTTATCAAAATGATCTGTTCTTTAAAAATACTATTTCATTTTATTCTTAGGGGAAAAACCATTTTATAATTTTAAACTATATATATTTATGCTATTTTCAGTGTGTTCTTTGTCTTTTTATTTTGGGGGAGGCGAAGTGTTTTTTTTTTGTTATATCTATAATTTTTCATCAGAGTGGTGCTTTTTTTTTCTCTTAATATGTGTTCTTTTTTATTGTAAGCACAGTTTACTTTTGTTGTTGTTGTTGTTGCCTATTGTTTCTTTTGATGGAGCTTCTACATTTTTTGGATAGCAATTTTTTCTATACAGTACATTTAAATTATATTTTTGCTCTCACAGGAGAGTTCAACAACACAACCATTTTATGTTAATTTCTCATCTTTTGGACTTCTATACATATGGATGGAATAAATTTTGATTCACTACATCCTGCACAGATATACAACATATACAGATATACAACACTCATTATAATCTGCTCTCTGGATAAGAAAAGGAATGAGTCTTTTCCTTTCCCATATAAAGATTGTTCAATATTTGGAGAAAACTCACCTCATTCCAAATAGTGACTTTCTTAACCCTCTCATCATGTCTCAGATAACATTTCTTCCAAAGAGTCACCATAAAAGAACATGTTTCAGAGAACAGAATGTGGAGCTGTTCTGTGTACCATCTGCAGAATGTTTTTTTATTGGGATGTTTACAGTTCCCTTTAAAAATTAATTATCCTTATCAATAAATTAGTTCATACTAAAGACTCTTAGTCATTTCTAGAAGGATATTAATAGTGGACCCACATTTCAATTTTATTTATTATAATTATTCAAACTAAGTGTACCTGGCTTAAAATGCACTTTTCTGATCAAGAATAACTTAATATTCAACCAATGTAGGTTATTAATGAGTTTATTGATTCATTTCACTGGGGACAGAGTTAAAATTAACTTTAGAATATCCCTTGTTAGAAAAGCATATGACTGTCTCTGAATAGATGCAAAACTTGGAAAATATAAGCCAATTCTGTCATAAGTAATTTTCTCTGGCAAACTTGAAAACATAAGACATTTTATGAATACTATCTGCCTCATCAAGACTAGATTTTTGTGATATTAATATTACATATGTCATAAATTTTAAGAAGTACTTCAAAAATTTAATAAATGTTCATACACAATTATATGGTAAATTACTACCTACCAAATATAAATTGTTTATCAACATATAAAAATTAATAGGCATAGTTGGCATGTAGTCACTGAATGTTTGAGTATTTATTGTCTACAGAAGAGGAGAAGACCATATACACTAAAGGTAGGAAAATACACTGTATCATCACCTGCTAGCTCTTAATGATCTCAGTGAAGGGTGCCATCCTGCATGAGTGACCCATAGGTGGGGGTGTTATGATGAGGGATTAGTCAATATGTCAAAAAAAGTCAAGGTGTCCCATATTCACATTCTTTGTGGGAGTATGGTAGTTTGCAATAGTGGTACCTATTCTGCCCTTCCATTAGCTCAACTAATATTTAATAAATACTTTCTACGTAGTAGGAACCATACATGGAGCATGAGACATAACAATGAATAGGACAGCTTCATCATGGAACTTATATTCTTGTGAAAGATATTTTGATTCTCTAACTGGGAACACAGTTCAGTAAGGATCAGGTAGGAGATGTGGATGCTGCTATAATTATAGTCATGTTCTTCAAGACTTGATGGTCAGCCACTTGAAAGGACTCATAGGAAATCTACCTTTGCCCTTTAGCCCCTCAATGCAGTTCTTCCCTCTGCATCCAGGATGCTTCAAAGGCTGATGTGCAAATTGGGACTAGCCACTAAGGTAAACAATCTCCTCTTTGAGTTAAACCATGCAGGACCTGTGTATCTTTGTTCATCTTATCTGTCCTCAGAGCCCCCAACAAAATTTCATCTTCACTTGACAGGCTGTAGAATGCTTTAGCCCCAGCTACAGCTGTCTCTTGCCTCCATGTATTTGTCTAGTGAAGGTTAGATGGTGTCGCATATTTGAATTCATTAGTCATGGGCAGTGTTTCAGTCTGCATTCAGGTTGACTGAGCTATGCCACTTAATGTCTAAAATGACATTGAGAAAGTCACTTGAAAAGCATCTAAACAATAATGCCCATCTTAGGTTTGTGACAGGGCTTAAATAGTTGCATGCATATAAAGTGCGCTCATGAGGACTTAAAAGTGATATATGGATTAGTAGACATGGAGATAGAAACACAGATGAAAATACAAATGCCTGAAAAAAGGTATTTTTTTGTAGAGTTATCTATAGGTATAGTTACTTTTTGTGAGAACCACACATTTCAAGATTCATTTTTCTTGCAGTTAAAAGCAATCAGAAAAGCATAGTTGCATAGATTTTTTTCCAAAATATTTCATTTTAAATTTTATAAAATATATAATTAATAGCTTTAGGAATTGAGAGGCTTTCTTAAATGGATTGTGTGAGGTCAGAGCTAAAAAATAAGAACCAGAAGATAATACATTTGTTGTAAAGGAACTTTCCTCTTGAAATAGAGAAGGAGAAAAAAAGGAACTATGTAAAATACATGAAAATTAGTATCTGAATTTTCATCAGAACTAACGTGAGTTGAGTAACCATTGAACAAAACTACTTAATTTATCCTAAACCCATAGAGGGAAAACATATTCTATATAGGAGAAGTATTCAGATTACTTTGTTATTTAAATATTTTGAACAAAAAATTTGGGAAATATATTTAACTTTATCTTGCATGTTAGAAAGAATATCCTGAAGCAGAATTTTATTTGTTCTTAAAAATTTATGGTCACATTATCAACATTATTTTGCTCTAAAGTAGTAATTCTCCCAAAGGCTATTGAGGTTAATAGGACTATTTATCCCCGTTTGATTTCTGAGTATTTGGACTTGTTTTATGTAGTCCTCATGTTTCCTCCCTGGCTACTAGTTGACCAGTTGTCACTTCTTGGTATCATCCATGAGTCTGAGTCTCATGACTCCTTCCCTGACACTTTCCAATTTGTTGTATTTAACTTATTGAGGGCAGAAAAATCAGACAATAAGCGTGCTATAACCACAACTAAAGTAAAGTGACTTTTGAAGAGACATTTGAGAAACTTCCCTGAAACTGTGTGAGCTTAAGCATGTGGCTCTTTCAGGACTGAGGTTGGCTGCTCACTGGCTTAATTCTGGAGAAGAAGGTGGGAAGGAGCTTGCTTCAAGGATCTTGACTACATTCTGGAGAGTAAACATTGTGACACTCACTACTTATTCTGTATATCAGTTAAATTGTTTGAAATTGTCAGCTTCTTTACTATTGCAAAGACAAAAGGGAGCTATAGAACATGTTCCAGAAACCATTCTGGAAACTGCATTTCATAATTGAAATTTTATCATCTATTTTATATTACTTGTGAATAAGTACTATCATTAATTACGAAAAAATTAATAGTGTTACACACTATCAAGAAATGTGCTTAAAGAGAAATTAGCTTATTTTATAAGACCAAATTTCAGCCAGTTGAAAAACTAGGAGATGTTTTTGTGAAGAACAAATTTTTGTTCATGTTTATTTCTTGCCTCTGATACATTTTCACCCCAAATTCAATATAAATCCTTAGGAAAGATGTAAGATTGAACATAAGGAACCAGATTATCTTGTGTAACTTACTATGTATTTCACTCCCTTTACTTTTGTTTAAGTAACAGAATGTATATCAGAAAATATCTGTAATTTTACCATGTTGGAAACAGGTAAACAAATGCCAAATAACATATTGTTGAAATTTTTCTCAGTAATAGATTATAAGTGGCATATTTGTGGATTATATATGTCTTGGTATCTGATTTTTGTTCACTTTTTGCTACCTCACACACTTTTCAGGTTTCAATTCTATAAATGTCTGATAACTCCATATGTGAAAAAAACTTAAAATATGTATTTTCTGTCTGTTCATATATCCTGTAATTCTTCCTGCTTAAAAGTGCTACAGTAAATATAAAAGTTGCAACTAAATAGAAACCGTTTTACTCAAGATTACATTTTTAAGCAAAATATTGCCTCACATGTTTTTTTTTTTCTAAATCATTTTGACACTAAGGAATTAAACCGCAACTGAGATATGATTGCATTTCTTAATGTGATTTTTGAGAAACACTGTATTTTGGAGTCATACTCTTCCCACAAGCTAGAATTTGGTGTTGGCTACATTTGTCTGCTTTCTTTCCATTTTAAGCAACAGAATACAAACACAACCAGCTGAAGGAGCTGGAGGAACAATGTGATTTTTGGTTGCCTATTTCCAGTGTATTATTGAGTAAATAGAGTAATTCTAAGATTGTAGATAAATATTGCTAATGAGGAACAACAAAGAGAGAAGTATTAAAAAGCATGCTGCAGGCGCCTGGGTGGCTCAGACGGTTGGGTATCTGCCTTCGGCTCGGGTCGTGATCCCGGGGTCCTGGGATCGAGCCCCACATTGGGCTCCTGGCTCGGCGGGGGGCCCGCTTCTCCCTCTCCCTCTGCCTTTCTCCCTGCTCGTGCTTTCTCTCTCTCTCTATCTCTGTGTCTCGGATGAATAAATAAAATCTTTAAAAAAAAAATAAAAAGCATGCTGCATATTGACATCGTGCAGTGCAGGTCACTGTTGAGCTCTCCCTTATTGAAATTTCACTACCATTACAACCAGACATTATATTTTCTAGGTTTTCCTTGAATTAATTTTACTATTTTAATCAATCTCCTTATTGTTTACACTTCATTCTGTGCTAGGCGCATTTCTCCTTTCAATCTAATGTTATCTTAGGGTAATATAATTCATGATCCACCTACATACTGATGAAACTTCATAGATGTTTAGATCCTTGAGAACGGGGATGATTTCCTACCAATCTTTCCATCTATCTATCTTACTTTGACAGAATATACTACTTGTTCAGGAATATTCATTAAATTATACTAAAGGGAATAGAAATCTAACTCACAAACTCTTTTCTCTCCCTCTGCTTCAGACTTAAACATTGAACTGTTTATTGTGCACATCCTATAAATGTTCACTTGACATTTCAATCTCTACTTACTCAAAGCATCGCCTTCTGTCCCATCTTTCAAATCACACTCCAGACTTGTTATGCTTGCATTTCCTCTCAGTTAAATTTAACATCATCGACACAATCATCTTTCATCCTTTACCTACTTTTTGCACCTGATAAAACATTGACTCTTGGAAATTTTAATTCCCATATATCAAATCCACCCCCTTTTCCATTCTGCTCTATCATAAATCAGACCCCGACATATTTCATATGCAATTATCCCTAAACAATGTCCCAGCCTTTAGTCCTAAGCCATCGCAAAATTTCCCAGCACAAAACGATAAGATATGAATTATCTATTTTACTGTGTTGTCCCTACTTTGAAACATGTTTAAATGATTGCCTGAAGTAATTCGAATACCTGTAAGGTGAATTTACTTTGTTCTCCTGATTAGGAAAAAATGCCGAGTGTTGGCTCTGGGGTCAGGCTGCATGGGTTTTCATTCCATCTCTTCTGCCATTAGCTCTGTGATGTTGTGCAAGTTATGTGACTATTCTTAGCTTCTTTTTCCCTATCTGTAAAAATGGTATGTTAATAGGATCCCCTCATAAAGTTGTTTTGAGGGTTTAATGAATGATCCATGTAAAGTGCTTAGAAGAGCTTCAACGACAAGAAAGCGCTAAATAAATGTTAGCTCTTACCATTTTCACTCTTTGATTAGGTAGCCTTCTTGGCCTTTGTACCTTTTATTCATCTTTAAAGGCTCAGATATGTATCAGTTTCACAAAGACTAGAAACATTTGTATTCTAATACATGCAACGTTATACTAAAAAATCTCTTTAAGCATCTGTCAATCCCACTGGAGGAGCAGGGAATAAATCTACTTAATCTCCATGTCTCTTACACCCAGAAGAGTGTTAGTAAATTGGGCCTTTTTTTCCCCCTTAATGCTTCCTGAACAGAACTAAAATGATTCTATATTTCCTAGTCTTCAACAGTTTCAAGACCAAAATAGAGCCTGGAAAGAATCACAAACATTTTGAAGTCCTTTTCTCACTCTTTGAAAGTTCCATCCTCTTTCAAGTCATTATGAAGTGGAGGATATTACCTTTCCTCTGCAAAATGGTTCTTTTAGATATTTTATGGTATCAGCCACTTTATCCATATGTATCATTATGTGGTGGTATTTTCTGTAACCACAGTTACCCAAAGCAGCAGCTGTGTTGCTGAAGCCAATATTGCTGCAAATAAATTATGGAATCCACACTGAATTTTTTAATGTTTGATATAGACAGTACCGATATTTCTCCCTAAAATGATAATACTTAATCTCCTTGCCTTTTCAAGTAAATGACACTGATGTGAGCTGACTGATATCCTTGCTGCCTTTGACATGTGCCTATAATAAGCTATTGACTAATAGCAACAGAATTGATACATATATCAAAGTTTTGTATCCCATTTCTATAGAAACTATTTTTGATACTATTGTCGATACTTTGAACTAATTAAGCCAATGAAATTCTAGAAAATGGCTTTTCACTACTATGTGAGTGTGTGCATGTGTGTAACAGCAATCCACATACCATCTTGCACATTATGCATCATTGAGGACTGGGAAGAAAATGAGTGAGAGGCATGAAGCAATGATGAAAAATAGTTATATTTAAAACTTTGTCCATGTTCCTTGAGCCAACTTAAAATTCTTTACTACAAGTAAAGAATGCAAATATACATATGCAATATGGCACTGTTGGGTCAACCCCCTTTTCACTCAGGTTCATACTATAGCTCAGGAAAAGAAAACCTTTGCTCAAATAAGAAGCACTAATAACTAATAGATCACAAGTAATTAAAACTATCATGCTTGGATCCAAAGCTCAATATTTAGCTAGAAATAGAACACAGGGGGTGCCTGGGTGGCTCAGTCAATTAAGCGTCTGCCTTCGGGTGAGGTCATGATCCCAGGGTCCTGGGATCGAGGCCCGCATTGGGCTCCCTGCTCAGCGGGAAGACTGCTTCTCCCTCTCCCATTCCCCCTGCTTGTGTTCCCTCTCTCTCTCTCTATCTCAAAGAAATAAATAAAATCTTAAAAAAGAAAGAAAGAGAACACGGGAAGTTAGTAATATAGTTATTGTACAAATTCTATTCTCAGACTATGGTCTTTATCATTTGTGGGACACAAAGAAGTAAAGAAAAAAATCTGTACTGAGCTAACTTATATTTGGAAGAAAACAAATGTGTAAGATGTAGAATTAACAATATAACATTGCCTATGATAAGAGCTAAAACAATGAAAGCAGTAGATGGAACTTGAGAAGAGGAATATTTCTGAAGAGCATATAAGTGGTAGTAGGTAATGTGAATGTTGCATTCATAAATTTAGGAAAATAAAGCAAAATGCAATTGTATTGAGCCTATGAACCAATGCTATTTTATTCTGAGCAGTCCAATGCATGGTCAAAAATGACCCCAGTTGTTATAATTCAGAAACATCCATATTTGGACTGAGGAGAGAAAATACTTGTACTTTCAAAGAAATATACACACTTCTAGTTAACAATCATATCATTTTAAATATTTGGGGCAAAGTTCAGAATAAGTTAAAATTGTTTTCTGATATAACAATTTTCAGACATATTCATATTCACTTTAATAGGAAATGTTTCCAACTCATTCTAACTCAATAAGTTTTTCATTTGCAAATAAATTTGAGTCCTTTCAGCCTTGACTTAAATTGTAGATAAAATAGTTTTGTGCAACATAGAATAAAGGGCTTTTAAGAGGTTTAGAACATTTACAGATAGAAAATAGCTCATGCAGAGCTCTGTGATGAGGTAAGTGTAAAGAATTCAGAACCATACAGATTAATTTTCCTTAAAAATATAAATTGAATATGGAACTATGAGAAAAACTAGTTGGGAGAATAAAAGTAGATCACAAAATATTAAAAAAATATTTTCAAATATTGCTCATGTATCTATCGCCTTTAATGAGATAACTTAAGTGGACTTACCTAAACATGTACTTTGTTTTAATGTCTATTAACCAGTCAAATGCTCATTTTTATGGTATAAATAATGTTTCTTAAATAATTACAGTTGATCCTGAAAATTTTGTTATTGCCTACAACTTGCATAAGGATTCCCCACAAGCCTTGATTATTTTCAAAATATATAGGTGCAAAGACTAAGTGAAGATAGAATAGATTAAACACATAATAGAAAGCAATATGCTAAGATGGTTTATTGGTTAATAAAGGCATAGTGGCAGACCATTCTACCTTTCTGTTGACTATTTCTTCTTTTATATAGACCATTGTCTTCTTAAAATATGCTCCTTCAATGTATGTTAAATATACTCAATTTCTTTAATATCAAAGCAAACATATGCTCCACTAGATGCACCATTTAATTATGTTCAAGCAGCTGTACTTTGCCTTTCCCCATTCTCCACAAATATCTTGAACGAGTCAGCCACAGTTGTCTATACTTTCTCCTTATTCCAATTCAATTACATTTCTGCCCCATACTCTCCCCCTAAATTTAAGATTAAAAACAATTTCCGGGTGGGGATGCCTGGGTGGCTCAGTTGGTTAAGGCTCTGCCTTCAGCTCAGGTCATGATCCCAGGGTCCTGGGATTGAGTCTGGCCTTGGGCTCCTTGCTCAGTGGGGAGCCGGCTTCTCCCTCTGCCTGCCATTCCCCCTGCTTGTGCTCTCTCTTTCTCTGACAAATAAATAAATAAAATATTTAAAACTAATAATAATAATAATAATAATTTTGGGGCACCTAGATGGCTCAGTTGGTTAAGCATCCAGCTCTTGGTTTCAGCTCAGGTCATATTCTCAGGGTCCTGGGACAGAGCCCAGAGTTGGGCTCCTGGCTCAGCAGGGAATCTGCTTATCCCTCTCCCTCTACTGCTCCCTGTGCTCTCTAGTTAACAAAATAGTTTAAAAAAAAAAGTCTCTTTGGGAGTCACTAATAAGAGCATTCCTTTTTGCCTTGAATTCTGAAAATATTCAAGAGTGAATTAATTTTCTGGAAATGTAGTAGTTAATGAATTCAGATAATTATTTTAGAAACCTTTCTTTAAAAAAAATCTGTAGTAAGACATGTATCACATGACCTCACTGATATGAGGAATTCTTAATCTCAGGAAACAAACTGAGTGGTACTGGAGTGGTTGGGGCAGGGAGGGATGGGGTGGCTGGGTGATAGACACTGGGGAGGCTATGTGCTACGGTGAGCGCTGTGAATTGTGCAAGACTGTTGAATCACAGATCTGTACTTCTAAAACAAATAATGCAACATATTTTAAGAAAAAAGAAAAAGAAGAAGATAACAGGAGAGGAAGAAAAGGGGAGTATGTCAGAGGGGGAGACGAACCATGAGAGATGATGGACTCTGAAAAACAAACTGAGGGTTCTAGAGGGGAGGGTGGTAGGGGGATGGGTTAGCCTGGTGATGGGTATTGAGGAGGGCACGTTCTGCATGGAGCACTGGGTGTTATGAACAAACAATGAATCATGGAACACTGCACCAAAAACTAATGATGTAATATATGGTGATTAACATAACAATAAAAAAAATTTTAAAAAAATCTGTAGTGAGCTTAGTTAAGTTTTACTATGAAATATTTGGTATGCTATACTCTTTGTATTTCATCATTACATGTCAAGTACACTTTGAGATAGATATTTTATTTTTCTAAAAACAAAGCATAAGTAAATATGAAAGAATTGGAAAAGTTGATTTGAAGATAGCCATGGAATTTTTATGCATAAATATTGGTGAACATATGAAGTAAATCAAGTGATTGATTGTTACTATGCATTTCATTTATTGGGAATTGACTCTAAATTTTGTTCCAATGCTAATTAACTCAATTAATCAGCTCTTTCTAAAAGAAAATCAAACACTCAAATAAACACAAAAAAATAAAAATATACAAAAATTAATGACCAAAATCTCTGTACCAGAACACTTTTTCTGCATTTCCACAAACATTGTCTCCTTTCTACCTCAAGCACACAGAAGTACTAGATTACAACAAATGGTTAAAAGAGAAGCAAAATAAAAGGAATAAAATCTTGCTATACAAATAAAAACATATAAATTATAGATATAGAAGTAAGATTGATCAGTTATTGATTAGAAATTGTTGAGCATATAGACTCATTTGTGAACATAGAGCCACTGTTCAAAAGCTCACTTACATTCTCAACATTTGACTTTGATTTTTGGGACAGTCTTAGTATTTTTTTTTTCAAAATGAACTCTACCCTTACATTTTATTAAAAGAACAAACATCATGAAAATTAACGCAGCAGCTTACTTGAATTGAAAAAGTAACATGATTCAATGTGAAAATAAAAAACTCTCTACAAGTCTTTGAGAGTAATAAATAGCAAAATACAATGCATATAGGAATCATACTGAGCAACAAACTCTCATACAAAGCAAAAATATTTTAATATGTTTAAAATCCAAATTTTTTAAAAAATCATTCATGAAAAGGATTCTCAAGTAGGAATTAACACCCCAATTAGTCAAGCGTCAGGAAGCTACATTCCAGCTACTTAATACACAAAGAGACATCTTTTCACCAGTCAGTTCCTTCTAATGTCCCTGTTCTGTAATCCTAGAGACTTTTTTGCTTCTTTAACACTCCCCATTCCACCACTTCTTCAGATCATAAAAACTGAATTTGCTGAACACCAGAAATCTTTTGATATGCTGTTGCATAAACCATACATTTTGTTGGTTGACCATCTGCAGTTAATTAAGCCAGCTGGTAACTGGTTAACTGGTTGCTAAATGCCTCCTCTGTAAGTTCTTCACTTAGTCCATCTGTAGCTGTGACTGTTCCCCCAATCCCTTTCTCTCCTTTCATAGCCTCTCTGAACTTCTGAAGGCATAATTTTAGAGATTCTACGTAACTGTGGAAGCTTCAGGTAGACATGGCAGAGAGAATATCTTCTCCACTGATTGTCTTCCATTTCTCTTGGCAGCATCTTTCATTTGCTTTAGATGTTATAAAGCTGATGAACTCACACATTCTTGAACACATTCTTTGGCATCTTTTGCAGTCTTTCCAGTTGAGGCATGGCATTTTTCATTATCCTTTCTACATTTGTAATTGGAACATCTATATCTTCTTCTCTGAAACTTTCTTTTGAACCATTTCTGTATTCATGATCATTCAAGCTGTCCTCAGTATCACCATGAGGTGGGATAACATACTGACTTCCTCCAGCATAGTCAGCAGAAAAGTGTAGTTGAGAAGCACGTGTTGTAGCATGGTCTCCATCCATCTCCAGTGCAGCCCTGGTTGGCTCCCATCTCCAATCAGCTGTTTTGTTGGACAGAAAATGGCTGCAAAGGAACCAGTCCTGGTGCGGAGCTACCAAATCTTACTTTTCTTAATACACTGGTTTTTGAGGAGTAGTGAGAAGAATAGTCTAAAAATATGAAGAAAGATTCTAGATCAATAAATTATTTAATATATCATTTGAAGACAAATTATTTAAACTAAAACAAATAAATAAGATTATAAATAAATACACAAAAATAAATAATAAAAAGCATCATTACTTCACTTCTGGAGTGCCAAGTATCTATACCATTTTTCATTCCAACCAACAATGTATGAGAGTTCTTGCTCTAAATCTTTGTCAGCATTTGGTGCTGTCAGTGTTCTCAATTTTGGCCATTCTGAGTTGTGTAGTGTTCTCTTATTGTTTTAATTTTCATTTTCCTGATGACTTTTGGGGGGCAGGGCATCTTTTCATATGCTTATATGCCATCTGTATACCTTCTTTGGTGAGGTGTCACTTAAGATTTTTACCCCCTTTTTTAATCTGAGTGTTTATTTTCTTTTTTTAAATTTAAATTCAATTAATTAACATATAGTGTATTATTAGTTTCAGAGGTAGAGGTCAGTGATTCCCCAGTTGTATGTAGCACCCAGTGCTCATTACATCACGTGCCCTCCTTAATGTCCATCACCAAGTTACCCCATCCCTACACCCCCGTCCCCTCCAGGAACCCTCAGTTTGTTTCCTATGGTTAAGAATCTCTTATGGTTTGTCTCCCTCTCTGATTACATCTTGTTTTATTTTGCCTTCTTTTCCTCTATGCTCCTCTGTTTTGTTTCCTAAATTCCACATAGGAGTGAAATCATGTGATAATTGTATTTCTCTGATAGACTTATTTCGCTCAGCATAATATCCTCTAGTTCCATCCATGTCATTGCAAATGGCACGATTTCATTTTTTTGATGGCTGAGTAATATTCCATTATATATACATACCACATCTTCTTTATCCATTCATCTGTTGATGGACATCTGGGCTCTTTCCATAGTTTGGTTACTGTGGACATGCTTCTATAAACATTGGGGCTTAATGTTGAATTTTAAGAGTTCTGTATGTTTTGGATAACAGTCCTTCATTAGATGTGTATTTTACAAATATTTTCTCTCAGTCTGTGGCTTGTCTTCTTATTTTTCTAACATTGTCTTTTACAAAGCAGACATTTTTTATGAATTTTAACAAAGTCCAATTTATAGATTATTTCTTCAATGGAGCATGCTATTGGTGTTGTATCTAAAAATGTTATCATCATACCCAAGGCATCTAGGTTTTCTTCTATATCATCTAGTTTTATAGTTTAGTATTTGACAATTAGGTCTGTGATATGTTTATAGTTAATTTTTGTGAAGGGTACAAGGTCTGTAGATTCAGCTTTTTACATGTGAATGCTCAGTTGTTCCAACATCATTTGTTGAAAAGACCATATTTTTTCCATTGTATTGTTTTTACTTCTCTGTCAAAGATCAGTTGACTGTATATACGTGGTCTATTTCTCAGCTCTCT
Source organism: Callorhinus ursinus (assembly GCF_003265705.2). Classification (NCBI taxonomy): domain Eukaryota; kingdom Metazoa; phylum Chordata; class Mammalia; order Carnivora; family Otariidae; genus Callorhinus; species Callorhinus ursinus. Next base: position 74,139,962 of record NW_027397065.1, on the reverse strand, counting down.
ATTCTGTTCTAATGATTTGTCTACTCTTTCACCAATACTATAATCATCTTGATTACTGACTGTAGCTTTATAGTAAGCTTAATAATGGGTAGTATCAATCTTCCAACTTTATTTTTCTCCTTCAACTAAGTAAATTCTTGATGAAATATAATTTTATAAATTTATCTTATAAGAAAATTTCAAGAAAAATTAACAATCTTAATATATCATCATTTTGTTGAAGAAGGTAGCAAATACTTTTCACCATAGGGATGAAGAACAGTACAATACATTTCAGCCTTTTTGGGGGGGGGAATTCTAGTGGAAAATAATTGTAACAACAAAAACAAACTAAAATCTCTTAGAGTAGCATTGGAGAATTCTAGTATAAATATAATGAAGGACTTAAAGGCAAAAAATACTTGTAAGGATAGATAAGGTATAGAAACAATTCACGATGATGACTTACTTGGAAATAGGTTAAATTCATGGAAAATAATAGGAGTGACATGTAGAGGCCGCTTTAGGCAATAGACTTGAGCAATGGAATGTAAAAAGGGCCCATAGTGACCACCACCTGGCTGAATACAAACAGGCCCATTAGGCAACCCACCTTAAAATATCCATAAGCCCTAGCTAACCAATGGGCTACTTACAACCAGGCACAGGTACCAAAAAAGGGAAAATTCCATACTTTGCCATACCTCCTCATCTTCCCCCTTTTAACATTCCCCACACACTATCTTTGCAGATAGTGTTTCCTCTGCTGTCTTGTCCATGGCTCCTTTTTTGTGGATTCAGTAAGCTTCTACCTCCTTTGTTCTGCCTCAGCTGAATCCTTTCAACTCCCATGCTTCCACCTTATCATCTCCCCAGATCTGGGAGACACCACATGACACATCTAATCTGGGAGACACCACATGACATATTTAAAAAAATAGAAAAATGCAATGTAATAATTTAGGCCTTATTCAAATTAACATTTATCAGGTTTATTGACTAGTAAAGATGGGGGTTGGCGAGAAGCCAGGATTAGGATTGGATCTTTTATGAGAAGAAATACATAAAAGTTTATTCTAATCTCAACTGTCTGAACATTTAGTCAGTCTAACTTTATTCCCATGTTTGGACACAAGTTTAGAGAAGTGAAGCTTTCTCTTAGTGCAGTGGTTGAAAAGAGATATGGTTCTGCTTTGGGGGTCAGCTAAGGCAACAAGCGCTGAGATTCCTGTTAAGGACTGTGATGTGGGAAACAGAGCAAAGAAAAAATTAGATTCACTTTCCGCCTACAGCCCTTTGACAAGTCCTTGAGACAGTGTGACCTTCCTCTAGGAATGCAACTGCCTCGATGTTGACACTTCGCTAAAGGCAAAAGGCAATTTTTTTTTTATTGTTATTATGTTATGTTAGTCACCACATAGTACATCATGAGTTTTTGATGTAGGGTCCCACGATTCATTGTTTGTGTATAACACCCAGTGCTCCTTGCAGAACGTGCCTCCTTGATACCCATCACCGGGCTAACCCATCCCCCCAACCCTCTCCCCCCTGAAACCCTTAGTTTGTTTCTCAGAGTCCATAGTCTCTCATGGTTCGTCTCCCTCTCTGATTTTCCACCCTTCATTTTTCCCTTCCTTCTCCTAATGTCCTCCATGCTACTCAGCCATCAGAAAGGATGAATACCCAACTTTTGCATCAGTGTGGATGGAACTGGAGGAGATTATGCTAAGTGAAATAAGTCAAGTAGAGAAAGTCAATTATCATGTGGTTTCACTTATTTGTGGAACATAAAGCAAAAGGCAATCTTAGCTTAATATTATTCCCAGCCTCAGGATCCCGTGAGTCTACTTTAACATATAGAGATTCCTTCGGAGGGCGCCTGGGTGACTCAGTCAGTTAAGCATCAGCCTTCGGCTCAGGTCATGATCCCAGGGTCTTGGGATCAAGCCCTGCATCAGCCTCTCTGCTCAGCGGGGAAGTCTGCTTCTCTCTCTCCCTCGCCCTCTGTGATCTCTCTCAAATAAATAAATAAAATATTTAAAAACAAAGAAAAAGAAAAAAAGGAAGTTCCTTTGGAAACTTCCTTTATCTCTATCCCCCAAGATATGTATTAGCAATCATCTCCCAAGCATATGACCCACTGATATACATCTGAAGGTGTTATTAGAAAACAAAAAATGACCTTTTCCTAAGAATAGCTACCCCCCTCAAGATCCTGGAAACCTTGCTTCCAAAATTCCTTAGAGACTATACTATCCCTCACAACCCCAGGGCAGCTCTTTTGTCCACAGGTCCTGTCCCTATGTTTTAATAAAACCACCCTTTTGCACCAACGACATTTCAAGAATTCTTTCTTGGCCATCAGTTCCAAACCCCAACATTTCCACATCAGACTATAATACAGTTTAGTTTGGGGTTGGTTGCTTTCTTTGCTTGTTTGTACTTTTTTTGGCCTAGTTTTGATGCCCTGTCTGAAGGTCAGGTCACTTCACCTTTTATAGCAGCTCATTAAATCCACATGCCAATCACTTCCCTTGTTGGGTTTTCATCCATGGGAACTTTAAGTATCAGCCCAGGGAGCAAGTGCCAGACATTGTACCACTGTACCTCAGGTTACACCAAAGTTATTCAAATTACCCAATCGCCAGGGAGACTGAGAGAGCTAAGCAGCATCACTCTGCTTGTGGCATAACAGCTTGCTGTTACCCTTTCCAGAGGCAACCCCCCGCATGACTGTCTGGCAACCTTTTTATTTGGAGCTATACTACAGAGTTCTTCCTTGTAGACATTCAAGTGTCATTATGTTCTGTCCTGCCATCAAAAGAATCTTTAGATCTTATGAAGCAAGGAGGGACACTTTTTTTTAAAAAAGATTTTATTTAGTCATTTGAAAGAGAAAGACAGAGAGAGCACACAAGCAGGAGGAAAGGCACAGAGAGAGGGAGAAGCAGACTCCCCACTGAGCAGAGGGCCTGATGCAGGGCTGGATCCCAGGACCCTGAGCCGAAGGCAGATGCTTAACCAACTGAGCCACCAGGCGCCCCAACAATGGTTATTCTTGAGGCAGTGGGCTCTGAGGATTTGACAGGGCAGGCTTCTATAAGAATATCATCTTCACATAATGGAGAACATATGCTAAAACTTCTAAAGAATTCTGAAATCTCTTAACCTAACATTGAGTATTAGCTCTGTGAGTGGTCTCTTTGTTCCAAAGCTTGGCCTCTGTGCAGCACCCTTGGGGATGTGTCAGGTGCTTTAAGTAATTTCTCTCACTGCGCATTCAATATTGATAGTCAAATTAGTTATTTCCAGTACTACTCTTTTAGATGCCATCCTTCTTTCATCCATGTTGCCCATCTTTCTCCTTATTGTGGTTATTTTTACAATCCATTTATTTCAACTACAATATCTGGAATATTTGTCAATCTTCCCTTACTGTCTTTTTGGTTACTGTCCACATCCTTCCTTTACATATATCCTGCTATTCTATTTTGTATAAAAGAATCATTGAGAATGGTGGTGATGTTAATGCCACACAGAGAAGTTTAGCTGTGTTATAATTTGAAGAGCTGAACTTTTCAATGCAGTCAATAATTGAATTAATAGGGCTTGTACTGGATTGAGAAGGGAGAAGTAAATTTTCAACAGAAAAAGGAAAAAAGCAGAATAATAAAAGTGTAAAAGAATTATTTGTAAAAATCTAAGGAAGTGTGTTTTAATATAGAGATGAAATAGATAATTTCCTGGGAAAATATGCTTTAGCAAAAATTGACCCCATTCAACATAGAAAACTTAAAATAATTTCAGTAGAAAACTCAGCAAGAGTTATCAATCAAATTTCTCCCTGCAAAGCACTTCTGTATTACTTGGGTGTAGGTAAATGCTTTCTAACTATGTATCAAAATTCATATGCAATAATAAAAAATATTTACAAGTTAGACAACAAAAGCTATAAGCAAATCAAAAGATATAAAACAAACTGGGAAAAAATATTTGTGACATATATTACATATAAATGAATAATACCCCATATTTTTTTACAGCTACCTCCTATTTATGAATAGCTAATCTCATTCACATACATATATAACATCTATTATTATATATAATCTCCTATTGTTCTGCTTCTCTAGAGAGCCCTTACTAATATAACCCCTTCTAGATTTCTACTGATAAAAATACACTGAAAGTCTTTTATGGTTCCATACAAATTTTAGGATTATTTGTTCCATTTCCTTGAAAAAAGTTGATTTTATTTTGACAGGGATTGCATTAAATGTGTAGATTGCTCTAGGTAGCATTGACATCTTCACAATATTTGTTCTTCCAATCCAGGAGCATGGAATATTTTTTCATTTCTTTGTGTCTTCCTCAATTTCTTTCATGAGTATTTTATAGTTTTCTGATACAGATCCTTTGCCTCTTTGTTTAGATTTATTCCTAGGTATCTTATGGTTTTGGGTGAAATGTAAATGGGATTGACTCTTTAATTTCTCTTTCTTCTGTTTTGCTGTTGATGTATATAAATGAACTGATTTCTGTGCATTGATTTTATATCCTGCCACTTTACTGAATTCCTGTATGAGTCCTAGCAGTTTTGGGGTGGAGTTCTTTGGGTTTTCCACATAAAGTATCATATCATCTGCAAACAGTAAGAGTTTGACTTCTTCTTTGCCAATTCGGATGCCTTTTATTTCTTTCTGTTCTCTGATTGCTGTGGCTAGTTCTTCTAGTATTATGTTGAATAGCAGTGGTGATAGTGGACATCCCTGCCGTGTTCCTGACCTTAGGGGGAAAGCTCTCAGCTTTTCCCCATTGAGAATGATATTCACTGTGGGTTTTTCATGGATGGTTTTTATGATATTGAGGTATGTATCCTCTATCCCTACACTCTGAAGAGTTTTAATCAAAAAAGGATGCTGTACTTTGTCAAATGCTTTTTCTGCATCTCTTGAGAGGATCATATGGTTCTTGTGAACTAAAGGGTATTATGCTAAGTGAAATAAGTCAATCAGAGAAAGACATGATCATATGATCTCACTGATATGAGGAATTCTTAATCTCAGGAAACAAACTGAGGGTTGCTGAAGTGATGGGGGTGGGAGGGATGGGGTGATAGACATCGGGGAGGGTATGTGCAATGGTGAGCCCTATGAATTGTGTAAGACTGATGAATCACAGACCTATACCTCTGAAACAAATAATACATTGTATGTTAAAGAAAAAAGAAGATAATAGGAAGGGGGAAATGAAGGAGGGGAAATCAGAGTGGGAGACGAACCATGAGAGCCTATGGACTCTGAGAAACAAACTGAGGGTTCTAGAGGGGAAGGGTTGGGGTGATGGGCTAGCCTGGTGATGAGTATTAAAGAAGGCACATATTGGGCGCCTGGGTGGCTCAGTTGGTTAAGCGACTGCCTTCGGCTCAGGTCATGATCCTGGAGTCCCGGGATCGAGTCCCGCATCGGGCTCCCTGCTCAGTGGGGAGTCTGCTTCTCCCTCTGACCCTCTTCCCTCTCGTGCTCTCTATCTCTCATTCTCTCTCTCTCTCTCTCTCAAATAAATAAATAAAATTAAAAAAAAAAAGAAGGCACATATTGAATGGAACCCTGGGTGTTGTGCGCAATGAGTCATGGAACACTACATCCAAATAAATAAATAAATAAATAAATAAATAAATAAATAGAAAAAAATTTTAAAAATATATTGAAAGTTTACTCAAAGGCATATTTCCCAATATAATTTTGGCAATTGGCCAACGAGAGTCAAGAAGGGTATGGAAAACAGATGGATATCCTATAGAACAGAGCCCAAATTCATAGTGTATGAAGTGGGGAGCTACTCCCAGGGAGAAGAAGCAGGGTTTAATCAGGGCATACATCCTACTCCTGCTGTAGGATATCTGGCAACAATTAACCTAGTAATTACCTAGTAATTTCAATGGTAACAATTGCCACTGAAGAATTGGAAAACAGTATGGAGATTCCTCAAGACATTAAAAATAGAGCTACCCTATGACCCAGCAATTAGGGTATTTACCCCAAAGATACAGATGTAATAAAAAGAAGGGGCACATGCACCCCAATTCATAGCAGCTATGTCCACAATAGCCAAACTGTGGAAGGAACTGAGACACCCTTCAACAGATGAATGGATAAAGAAGATGTGGTTCATATACACAATGGAATATTACTCAGCCATCAGAAAGGTGAATACCTACCATTTGCATTGACATGGATGGAACTGGAGGGGATTACGCTAAGTGAAAGAAGTCAAGCAGAAAAAGACAATTATTATATGGTTTCACTCATATGTGGAATAATAAGGAATAGTGCAGAGGACCATAGGGGAAGGAAGGGAAAACTGAATGGGAAGAAATCAGAGAGGGAGATAAACCATGAGAGACTGTTCTCTGGGAAATAAACTGAGGGTTGCAGAAGGGAGGGGTGTGGGGGCATGGGGTAACTGGGTGATGGGTATTAAGGAGGGCACGTGATGTGATGAGCACTGGGCATTATATGCAACTAATGAATCACTGAACAATTAAAAAATTGCTATGGAACAGTACTGCTACGTACATACCATTCTTCTATGTTTTAAACAGCCATACTTATTGCAGTTGTTTTATTGTTTTTGGGTGCTGAGGATGATATCTTGTTCTTTTGAGTTTGTAGATCTCCAAAACAGGAGGAGCTATGTCTGGAGCTGATGCAGATGAGACATAGATTAATACTGATGAGTGATAGATGAGATAACTGGGGTTTCTGCAACAGAACAGAGACTACTTTGCAATGTGGGAGAGGCATGAATAATTCAGTTGAGATCTGACTATATGGTATAAAAATGTCTTTGGTTTTTCACCCCTGTCTGTGAACATACCATTTGCCTCATAAATTTTCAGTGCCTTCCACTTTGACTCTGGCTTGGGCTTATGACTTGTTCTGGGGATGAACTATCGGCCAGATGTGATGTAAGCACAAGCTTTAAAGAAGAACTTACACATTTCTGCTTGTACAATTACTCTGCCATTGCTGAGAGATGGGCATTCTCAAATATCCCAGTCATTCCAGGAAGGAGGAAGAGAGATACATGGAAGGAAGAACTTACACATTTCTGCTTGGGAAATTACTCTCTGCCATTGCTGTGAGATGGGTATTCTCAAGATATCCCAGGATTTCCAGGAAGGAGGAAGAGAGATACAGGGAAGAGAATCACCCCAATTGTCTGAGCCATCACCATCCTAGATTATTTTTCAGTCAATTCCCAGATTTGCTCAAATCCACCCAAGTTTAACAGAGCCATCTCGTTGACCTCCCTAGAAGTTTTCCCAATATGTGCTTATTTTCTTAAGTAACTGAGGCTTTGACACTATGTTTTAATATTTATTTATTTATTTATTTATTTATTTATTTATTTATTTATTTATTTTTATTTTAGAGAGACAGAGAAGAGAGAAGGGGGGAAGGGAATAAGGAGAGAGAATCTTAAGCAGACTCCACACAGAGTGCAGAGCCTGACATGGGGCTCGATATCACGACCCTGAGACCATGACCTGAGCCAAAATCAAGAGTCAGATGCTTAACCAACTGTGCCATCCATGTGCCCCAATACTATTTTTAATGAGTCATCATCATATATTTATGTCCACACCTTATTTTTATATCAAATCATAGTGCGTTATTTGAAAAGCGTTAGCTAGTAACTTTTGTCATTATTCTAAGCCATACATAAGTAATTCAATTTTGAACTACTCTGTGTGTTCTATTTCATTTTAATTAGCTTGTATCTATCTTGCCTTTAGAAAATAACCAATTTTAAATGACCGTTAGTATTTAGATAGTATATTTCTTGCCATTTAAGTGTACAAAGCAATGAATTTTAAATATAAAAAAGTTACCCAAACATAAAATCATTTAACACAATATTTATATAACCATAGATATTTTTGTTTCTTAGAAAAGATCATTTGACTATAAATATGACATTTTTGAAAGTGTGACTGTGGTAAAACAAAATCAATTTTAAACCATTTACCACACAGTAATAAAAGTCCATGTTTATCTTCATGCTCATTATCAGTTAAATCAGTCATGTCTATGTAATTATTTGATCTGAATATGACCTTCTCGTCTTTCTGGGCAATTAGCTTTTTTTTCTGCATACTCATGCATGAGATACAGACTTTTTTTTAAATAAGTTTTACATAGAAAAGTGCATTATTTTAGTAAAAACTCTGTAATCTATGTTTAGGGATATAAAGCATATGCTATCTGTTTGCATTTGATTAATATATATTGTTTTGAGTTTTTATTTTGCTTTTCACATTACATTAAAGCATGGATTCATGATATATTTATTGCATACTTTCTTTAGACCAAGCCCCATGCTAAGAATATAAGGATATATCTGATGAAAGATATAGTTTCTACACATTTCTCCCCAGACACACTATCCAACTGATGCAGCCAAGTAACAATTCTCCTGCCATCAGAAATATCCAGGAAGAATCAGAAAAGTCCTCTGACTTAAAGGGAGCCATGTCAATTACTAAGGTACTTCCTTTCAAAATGCTGTCCCAAAATTAGAATTAGTTTCTAATTAGGTTAGTTTCTGCAGTTCACTACAAACCAAGTAGTAGGAAGAGGCTGTAGTGTTCCTTCTTCAGACACCACAAATATTATTTGTGAATTTCTTGAGTATTAAAATGGGAAGTATATCCTCTACCCTCAGCTCTGTATCTTAGTTGCCAATTTTGGAGTGATGAGAAAACCTGCTTACCTCTCGTGATTATGTAAAACACTGAAATTTCATGCTTTGTAAAATAAGATGGATGCTGACATTATGTTTTTTTTAATATGAAGAGATTCAGCTAAAAATAAATACAATAAAATCAGACGTTAAAATGAAGTTATATATGAGTTATAAAGACAGCATATTAGTTTTCTATTACTGCTGTTACTAGTTACCCAAATTTAGTGGTTTTAAAACAACACAGATTTAATATCTTACAGTTCTGCAGGTTAGTAGTCTAACACAGGTCTCACTCAGCTAAAATCAATGAGGATGTAGGGCTGCATTCTCTTTTGGAGGCTTTAAGGGAGAATCCATTTTTCCAGCTTCTCGAGGTCACAACATTCCTTGGTTCTTGGCTCCTTCTATCATCTTCCAAGCCAGTGATTAATAAATTAATGAATCTTGCTGATTTCCTTCCATAGCTCTCTATGACCACCACTACGACTACAGCTCCCTCTGACCACACCAGGGTTTGATTCTTTGCTTGTAAGAATTCATGTGATTAGCTTGTGACCACCAGGATAATTTAAGATAATTTTTCCATCTCAGTTTTAATCTCAATCTTAATCACATCTACTACATAACTTTTGGCATGTCAATGTAACATATGCACAGGTTCCAGGAACTAAGACATCGTCATCATGAGGGCCCATTATTCCACCTGCCACAGACTGTTAAAAAAAGCAGTGGTGTTCTGTTCAAAGCATCAAAATGCACTACAGAATTAAAAAGAGAGAGACAGAGAGGAAGGATCTCTCCCAGACCTACTGCCTTAGGATCTTCAGTGATGGGTCTTCACGTGTTCATTTTAAATATTTCTGAGCATCTGCTAATTGACAGGCATGAGTACAAAAATATGATAATGTTTAAATAAAGCAACATTTTTAAGAGAAAACACACAATAAATACATCATATTATGCCACTCAAAATATTTTTCCACTCTAATTCAAATTGCTACGAAAAATCATGATGTGGTCACATAAACACGCATATATATATCCCTAGACTTAACATATGTGCATGGATCTTAAAATATAAATTCAATGTCACTGCAAAAATGCAAATTTGTCACATGTTTGGAGATTTGCATATGTAGCAGGAGCTGTTCTGGCAGTCTAAGAAAAATTTGGACTAGTATGTGGGTATAGATGAAATGTTAACATCAGACACTTCCAGATATCCATTTCAGTGAGAATATAAGCATAAGAACTTCGGTGATTCACTGAAATATAGAGGAGAGATTAGATCTGAAGAAACCGATAACAAGGATTGATGAGGACGATGGGGGTATGTGATAAAGTCTATTCCACTTCTATGCCATATAGATGGGTATTTGAGCCCTGACAGTGTTATGGGCAGAAGTGCTATGGGCAGAGGATAAAGGACGTGAGGGACAGTATAAGAAGAAAATGCTATCTTTAGGAAAATGGCTGTATTTAAATCTTAGCTTCAAAACCACTAACTATTTAACATAAGATAAGTCACATAACCCTTAGCTTGTACTTCATTACTCTCACCTGTAAATGACACAATAACTTTACCTATTGGAATGGAAACTGCTTGCTAACATACAGCCTCAATAGCTAGCTAAATTGGCTCTTTTTGCACTTCAAAAGGAAAAATAAATTGAAAAAATTGTGTACAAGCAGCCAATGAAGAATCCTCCTGGTGACAAAAATATGACTAAGAGTATTTCTTTTCTACACAAGTTTGATTGCCTCAATGTAGCTGTCATTTGTTTGGAAAAGAAGAGAATAGAATGTGAAGGCAAGGAAATGAATTATATTTTGAAATTTTGCCTAGTACAGAATTCCAGTATGGTTACCAGTACATGGTACTGTCTAGAATCAAATAAATTAAAAGCATACTATTCTTTCAAGGGAATTATAATGCCAGTAAAGCTAGCAACTGGAACTAAAATATATTTTGACCATACACATTTTTAATAGAACTCAAGTTCACAAACTTGCATGCATAGGAGGCTGTCTATGGAAGCTTTCCATACCAGAGGTAGCCTTCTGCCTCAATATTCACTTTATGTGACCTCAGAGGAAAGGACAAAGGATGTCCCAGAAAGCTGAGCAAGGGACTCCAAAAAACAATAGATGAGAGAATTTTTTCCAGAGAGCAAAATTAGGTTGTAATCAAGGTTCTTTTCAATTGCAATTGGCAGAACTTTACCATTGCCCTGAGTATCTGCATATTTCATTTCCAAAATGGGGAAGTTACTTGCAATGATCTTGCTCCTACTCTACCTTGTTTATTGTATAAGCTGAGAGCAAGTTACATCTTCTTGTTTCATATATTCTAGCATCATAGCTCCATCTAATTGGATGTGGCTGTTTGCTGGAAACACCTTAAATCTTCAGCAGAGAAAGAATGAACATATTCCACATGCAGGAAAAAAATGATAAACTTGGTATTTGATGAATAGAAGGGTAAACAGGGCTAGGGACCGGTAGCACAGAAAACGCACCATTTTCCCTATACTAATAAGGCTCGCTGTTTTCTGAAGCACTACCCTGTGACAGAGTTAGAACCCGTGGAATGAGAAAGAGTCCGGCTTATCACAACTTCCCAAATGCAATTCTTTCAACTCTCCATCTGCTGACTGGCTACTGGTGCCCACAACAGTACTGGGTTGAAGTGGGAAGAACTTTCATCAACCTGATTTCCTGAATGGATTGGATGGAGTTGAGTCCTAATCAGGAAACCCTCATTTAGTCTTCACATGAGTAAGATAAAATTCTATTGTGTTAAGTAAGCCACTGATATTTGGGGCCTTTTCTGTTATAGAAACTCACATTATTTTAATCAATTACTGGGTCTTATGGGGCTGCTGAGAGAATTACATGAGCTTATTTATGTAAAACCTCAACACATAGTTCTTACACTTTTACTAAAATGTGTTTGACATTTTACAACTTGGGGCTGCTTTGGTTTGTCAATGAAATATAAATATTTCATTAAGAATCAAAGGGGTGCCTGTACGGCTCAGTCAGTTAGTGAATGACGTCAGCTCAGGTCGTGATCCTGGTCTCCGAGGATCAAGCCCCATGCCAGGTCCGCTGCTCAGCGGGGAGTGAACTTCTCCCTCTCCCTCTACCCCTCCCCCCACCTGTGCTTTCTCTCTCAAATAAATAAATAAATAAAAATAAATAAGAATCATATGTAATCTACAACTAATAAAGTAAGGCAAAAGTTCTATCTAGTGAAAAATATTAACTCATGAATCTGGCAAGAATTCATTAAACATTGGGGTGCCCTGGTGGCTCAGTCGTTAAATGTCTGCCTTCCCCTCGGGTCATGATCCCAGGGTCCTGGGATCGAGCTCCATGTAGGTCTCCCTACTCAGCGGGAAGCCTGTTTCTCCCTCTCCCACTCCCCCTGCTTGTGTTCCCTCTCTTTCTCTGTGTCAAATAAAAAAATAAAATGTTAAAAAAAAGCATTCATTAAACATTAAATTGTGATGATGGTTGATGTTTAAACAATTTTGGAATTGGCCCATTTAAGTGACTTCTGGTTTCTGAGCATCTCTAGAACACAAGAAAAAATAAAGTTGAAAGTATTAATTCACAATTTTTAAAGTCTTTCAATATTTTAAGTATAGAATTTGTTTTCTCCTATTTATGTAATATTAATATATCAGTAATTATCCACTGTAAAAGGAACACCTGATTTTCCAAATATATGAAAATAAGATTGTATTTTGCATGGGAAATTTTATGTTAATACTAAAATGAGTATTTTAAATAAGAATATGTCTTGACAAGTATCATGTAAATAGGTAAACACAATGGTAGAAAAAGAAATTTTCTTAAATATTAAGCAATTCTGCATTTGATACTTGGTGGTCCTTTAAAAAACACTTCACAGTATATGCCATTGGTAATTGGTGTTAGCATATTTAGTCAAAAATCAGTGTAGTTTAGGAATATTAATATTATGTTCCAACAGAACACCCTGGAGTGAACTTTATTGCTTAAACTGGGGAAAGGTCACACATTAATAGCATATTATCATGTTTCAAAAATAATTACATTTTCCTTGTCAGTTGGGGAAATAGAAAGATAAGATCTATAACATACACAATTAAATCTAACCTTCTTAATGGAATATTAGTGGTCTGGAATTTACTTTCAACATTTATTAAAAAGGTATTCCTTATATACATATTTGTATAGATTATTCGGTGAGAAGATTGTGATCCATTTCTGGAATTCTAGACCTCAATTATATCATGCTTTTCAGATAGCCACATGTGAATTTTCAAATGTAACTCATACATGACACATAAAAATGGGAATTCATTATTCTTCAGTTTCCTCTTCATAGTTATTAACTGATTTCATTCACCTTCCCATTCAAGAACTATTGACAAAATATCTCCTTCCTTCAAAGTAATTTTTTCTTGGACAATGCATATAAGCTGGACAGAAAAGCACAGTTTAAACAAATAATCCACAATAGCTGTCCTAGTGTGAGTGCACTTGACTAGGTCAAAACCTCATTTCCATTTATCAAATGTATCTTCTTAAGAAAGATAAATACTCAAACTTGAAATGTTTAGGCAACTGTGTCTCTACATTTTCAGAGAAAGTTAGTCCATCAGAAATGATCCTTGGGAAAAATACAATGGTGATAATTGATTTGCAGAATGAGAAGCTCTTCTGAATGTGTTAAAGATTTACTCAGTCATATGAGACACTTCCAATTTGGTCATCATGACTAGCTCCAATAATGTTTCATTTAAAACAATATAAAATAAATTTTAAAAATGATTAAAGAGGAATTATATTCTGTACTTCTATTTCCATTGTGCTTTGAAACAGATATTAACTGTACTAGAGACTGTAATTAGGCTAATTGCCAAAGACAAATAACTAAATTATATAAAGGGATGACATTGCCATCTGGACCTAGAGTATCCAGATATTAACAGTTCTGATATTGACACTTCTATCCTGGGAAGGCAAAGTATTATATACAATGAACAAAAAGTTTGATACCTACTGTAACTTCCAGAATTGAACTTAAACTCTACTTCACAAAACTGGAATTTGATATGATAAATGTCAGCCAAAGAGAGAATAAACTATATTGCAGAACTTAGAAGAAACTGAATTGAAAGCTTGCATAAAAAATAAATTATGTGTCTTTGTGAGTATGACATAATAAGCTATACACTGGTTGTGAAGAATGTACTTTAAACAGTATAATTTTCCATGAGTGCATCCTCAGGAGAATAGTGTCACCTAGCACTATTATTCATCTGGTAGAAAATTACCTTGCAGGAGTGGAGGTGGAAAGATTTGACCCCTTACAAAACACCAGAGCTTTGAATTTTGTGTTTGGCATTAAACATCCATGGAGACAAACCATCAGAGACTCTTAACTATAAGAAGCAAACTGATGGTTTCTGGAGGGGAGGTTGGTAGAAGGATGGGGTAATTGGGTAATGGGCATTAAGGAGGGGACTTGATGTAATGAGCACTGGGTGTTATATGCAACTGATGAATGATTAAACTCTACTTCCGAAACTAAAACAACAAATAAATATTAAAAATTAAAATACATTTTAAAATAAACTTAAAAATAAAAAAAATAAACATCCATGCCATAGAAACATCTTGTTCATGCCTGGGAAAGCAAAGAAAGATGGCAGGAATGGCTAGGTATATAGTTATATCTACTTCCTTCTTAATAGTAGAACTCTGAGGTTTTATCTCGACTAATGTAGCATGTTGTGGCTCTATGTCTAAATTCTTGTACCAGTATCCCGCTTGCTGGTCATTTCTAAAGAGGAATGAGCATCTGTCTCCTTACTTCTATATGTCTTCCCCAGTGCTGGTGGAAGGTGAAAACCATAGCAGCCACTGTGAACACAGAGATTGAAATAACAGCATGTTTATAATGAAAGAGCTGCTAAACTAGCCCTAGAACGTTTTCATTTGAACCATTCCTTTCTCTCCTTGAGAGAGAAATGAACTTCTATTCTTCTGTAAGCCACAGATTTAGGTTTGTGTCTCCTCTTGCGGCAACTAATGCAGAGGAATAGCTGTGAGTTGAATCAAGAATTTGGGAGAAGTCAAAAAAAAAAAAGAATTTGGAAGAAGTCTTAGAACTTTGATTGCAACAAGCTGTGTCCATGTTAAAGGGCAGATTGCCTCAGGGCATAATCTGAAATGAATGGGAATCAAGCAACTGATGCCTGTTCTGGTATTGCCCACTTACCCCCAATCCCCCTACACAAAACATCATGGCTTCTAGCTATATCAGAGTTAAAGCCTCCTACAGATATCAATTATAAACACTGGATAAAATGCACAAATAAATTATTTGAAGGCTTCAGAGTACAATAAGACAGATTAAACTTGAGTGACCAATGTCTCAGAAAAAAGGATGGCATTATGACATGGGTCACACACTTCCCACTGGTATTTCATTCAGGGCTTGTGTGGATTAACAATGCAGGGAATGGAAACTGAGGAGGAAAGAGCATCCTGGGACTTTTGGCCCTTTCATTTGAATGAGGAGATAAAAACTGAACTTCTGGATTGCCAAAAAGACTTAATTTTGAAACGGTTGAAGAAAACAACCAAGAAATTAGCCTGATATTCTGCATGTCATTTGCCCTTGAAGCCTATGTGAACATTTAAGTTGATGACACTGTATTATTATGAGTCAAAGTAGACTTGCAGCAAGAATTATTATATGATATAAAAGGGAATATTTAGCTATGATTAAAAGTTCAATTTGAAAAGCTATAAAAATCCTAAATTTTAATGCAGATTATAACTTCAAAATATATACAAAGTGACAACTGACTAAAGTTGAAATTGAAAGATATTGAGTCATAATTCAACATATCAATGCAACTTACTCCATAGCATAAAAGTCAGACAGAAACTCAAGAAATATAATATTTGAATATCAAGATTAAGAAACTTGGTAAAAGTCACACACATAAAAGCATATCCCCCCAACAACTGAATTATTTTCGAGAAAATATGGAAACTTTTAATTAACCAAATTCTGGGCCAATATATATTTATTTCAAAGATCAAAACCATACTGCAAATATTTATTAACTACAGTGAAAGGAATCTAAAAATCAATACCAAAAACATGATACAAAAGTGTTAAGCAAAACAGTTCTAAATAGGTTACATGCCATGTTTCAATAAAGAAATCACAAAACATATTGAATTTAATAATACTTTGAATCAAATAATGCAAGTAAAATGATCACAACTTGTGGGAACCTGCAAAATCTGTCTTCAATGGGAAATGTATAGCCTTAAGTGCATGAGAGAAACTCAATGATTTAAGCCTTTAACTACCAAAGAGCAGTGAGCTGAATGGTAGCCCTCAAAAGGGTATGTCAACATCCTAATTTGCAGAACCTGAGACTGTTACCTTATTTAAAATAAGGGTCTTTATAGATGTGATTAAGTTAAGGATCTTGAGATAAAGAGAACATCTTGTATATTACCTTGGGCCTTTTGTCCTATATCAAGTTCCCCTGTTAGAGACCCACAGGAGAGATGACAGACAGAAGAGGAAGAAGCAGTGTGACTACAGAGGAAGAGATTGGAGCGATGCATCCTAAGCTAAGGAATGCCTGGAGCCACCAGAAGCTGGAAAAGGCAAACACTAGAATCTCCCTAAGAGACTCTCCCAGTAGCACAGCCTTTTCAACACCTTAATGTTGGATTTCTGGCATCCAGAACTATGAGAGAATAAATTTTTGTTGTTTTAAGCCACCAAATTTGTTATAACAGCCTCAGGAAACTAATATAGTGGTATACAAAGCTAGAAAAAGCAGAGCAAAATAATTCTAAGAGAAATAGATGGAAATTATGATAAATATGAGATCAGAAAACAATCTTTAAAAACAAAAATGTATAAATAAAAATAAAATTTATTGTATTAATAATAGTGAAAATAAAGTATATTTTCTCTGCCAGGAATAAAAAATGTTACTATATATATCTTACAAATATAAAAAAGCTTTTAAAAATTAATAAAATTTTAAATTTGTATATAAAAACAATTTTCTTAAAAACTCAATATAATTAGTGTGCCTGAGTGGCTCAGTTGGTTAAGCTTCTTACTCTTGATTTCGGCTCAGGTCATGATCTCAGGGTCGTGGGTTTGAGCCCTGCGTGGGGCTCTGCACTCAACGCAGAGTCGGCTTGTCCCTTTCCCTCTGCTACTCCCCCTTGTGCTCTCCCTCTCTTATCTCTAACATAAATAAATAAATAAAAATCTTTTTAAAAAAAAATTCAGTATAATTGATACAAGAAAAATAGGAAATCTGAATAATCCTCTACCTATTAATAAACTTGAATTCTTAATTTTATAGCTTTCCACAAAGAAAACTTCAGTCTTGGATGAGCTTCATTTGTAGATTCCTTCAAACATTTAAGGGGAAAACATCTGCTTTACACAAGTTCATCTAGATAATAGGAAAAAAAAAATACTCTTCCCGTCTCATTTTGCAACGAGAGCAGAACTTGGATTTAAAATAATAAATTATTGACTGCAAATACAAAGATTCCCATGCAAAATAAATAAATAAATAAATAACCTACTAACATTCAAAACATACAATATATGGTTGATTCTGTCACCTTTCTCATTATCCTACAACCATATGGTTATTGACTTTTTTCATATATTCTTGAACAAATCTCACTGTTTAATATTAAGTTTCATTTGACTAAATAGCTTCATGACTCCACCTTCTTTATGCTAGCACAGGGTACTTGTAATTATCAAAAGTGACATACTTGTGACCCTACTTAACAATATTTTTGGCTATCAGATTCTTAATTCTTAGTTTTATCATTTAGAACTTTTACAGTTTGATCTTTATCTTTCTATTCTTCATTATTTTACTAATCTTTCAGTCCCCACTACTGCCAATTCACCCATATTAAACATCTTAGCATCCCACTATAGTGACTAATTCGAATAACAGCACATTAACTGAGGTGGTTCCTTTTACATATTCTGTTCTTTCTTTTTCAGTATAGATCATGTGTGTTAAAGTAGATATCTCATCAATTACTGGAATATGAAGAGCACTGATAATATACAATTGAAATGAGAGCTGATATAGCAGAGATTCTAGAACCAGAGATTAACAAAGCAACTGGAATAAACAGTGATTTGTCTCCCTTTGAAAATGGTTTGAATATGATTAATTTAAACATGTCTATTTTTGAAGCTTTCTGTATAAGAAAGAGGGTATATATGAATATTAAATGGACAACTGATAGATTCTGAAGTTTGCTACTGCCTTTTTTAAATAATCCTTCAAACCCTACCCCATTTGCTTGAATATGATTAACCCAGTCATAACTGCAAGGATAGACCTTGATTAGTTTAAGAAAACCAATACTATCCTATGCCTCATGTTTATGGCTTAAAGTTATTCAAGTGACCCAATAATCTTCATACCAGAAGAAAATGAAACTTTTATGTTAGAGTTGTCAGAAGAGTTATTTTCCTTCCGCCCTGGCTCTGAGGAGCCATTTTAAGAAATGGGGAGTGTTTATGTCCTGTGTGATAATGAGAGCTCCAAACACCAAGTGCTCCAGATGCTTTGGGTTTGTCACCTAGGCCACAGTGGAGGAAGGGCATGCAGCCATGAATACAACGCCACCCAAGGTGGATGGAAGAGTTGTGGAACCAAAAAGTGTTGTCTCAAGATTCTCAAAGACCTGGTGCCCACTTAACTGCGAAAAAGACTTTTGTTGGTGGCATAAAAGAAGAAACTGAAGAACATCATCTACAAGAGTATTTTGAACAGTGTGGGAAATTAAAGTGATTAAAATCATGACAGACCAAGGCAGTGGCAAGAGAGAGGTTTTGCTTTTATAACATTTGATGATCATGACTCCACAGACAAGGTTGTCATGCAAAAATACCATACTGTGAATGGCCGAAGTGGCTCTGGAATTTTGGTGGTGGTTGTGGAGGTGGTTTTGGGGGGAATGACAACTTCAATCATGAAGAAAATGTCATTGGGTAAAGTAGCTTTAGTTGTGGGTATGGTGGCCATGGGGATGGCTCTAATGGATTAGGCAATGATGATGATGGGAGGAACTTTGGAGGTGGTGGAAGCTATAATAATTTTGGTAATTACAACAATCAATCTTCAAATTTTGGATCCATGAAAGGAGGGAAGTTTGGAGGCAGAAGCTCTGGCCCCTATGGTGGTGGAGGCCAGTACTCTGCCAAACCACAAAACCAAGGTGGCTACAGTGGTTCCAGCAGCAGCAGTAGCTTTGGCAGTGACAGAAGGTGTTAATTACTACCAGGAAACAAAGCTTAGCAGGAGAGGAGAGCCAGAGAAGTGATAGGGGAACTACAGGTTATAACAGATTTGTGAACTCAGCCAAGCACAGTGGTGGCAGCGCCCGGCTGCTACAAAGAAGACGTTTTAGACCGTGTATGGGCAAAAAACTCGAGGACTGTATTTGTGACTAATTGTATAACACGTTTATTTTAGTTTCTATTCCGTGGAAAGTGTAAAGCATTTCAACAAAGGGTTTTAATGTAGACTTTTTTTTTTGCACCCATGCTGTCGATAGCTAAATGTAATAGTCTGATCATAACGCTGAATAAATGTGTCTTTAAAAAAATAAATACAGGGAGCCTGGGTGGCTCAGTTAGTTAAGCGACTGCCTTCAGCTCAGGTCATGATCCTGGAGTCCCGGGATCGAGTCCCACATCAGGCTCCCTGCTCGGCGGGGAGTCTGCTTCTCCCTCTGACCCTCTTCCCTCTCGTGCTCTCTATCTCTCACTCTCTCTCAAATAAATAAATAAAATCTTTAAAAAAATAATAATAAAAAATAAAAAAATAAAAAATAAATACAGAATTACCATATACTCACTCTCCCCCAACACAATTTCTCCTATTAATGTGATATGTTTGTTATAATTAATGAGCAAATATTGAAACATTATTATTAAGTAAAGTTCATAGTTTAAATTAGGGCTTATTCTTTGTATTGTATAGTTCTACGGGTTTTGATAAAGGTATAATGTTGCATATACACCATTACAACATCGTACAGAATGGTTTCACTCCCCTAGAATTCCTCTGTATTCTACTTTTTCTTCTCTTCACTCACTCCCTGTCCCTGGCAAGGGATCATTTACTGTTTCAATATTTTTCCTTTTCCACAATTCATATAGTTGGGATCAAACAGTATATATCCATTTCAGATTGGCTTCTTTACTTGGTAGTATGCATTTAAGATTCCTCTGTATCTTTTCACTGTTTTGTAACTCATATCTTTTGATCACTGAATGATATTCCATTGTCTGGATGTTCCACAGTTTGTCTATCCATACACCTATTCTATGTGTTCTGTAGGTGGGCACACTTATATGTATTTATCTGTTTGATGGAAAAAATTCAGAGAAGAAACTCTTGAGAGTACTGAAGAACTAAGAGGAAATAAAGTAAAGCTTCATATAAGGTAGAGGAATTTTCATTAAATTGTAGAAGTGATACTGTCTCTATTGAAAACCAGGGGAGGGGTAAGAAAGGGATGCAGACATACAAAAGTTTGTAAATTTGAGGGTGGAAATTGAGAGAGCTAACAGCTTGTATTTAATCTGTGAATTAGGGACTGTGTCCATCAGCTAATAAGGAAGAAGGTGACCAATGAGGAGGAATGTTTAGAACATGTAAGTGTGTGTTAGCAAGTTTGTACTTTGTTTCATATATAATGGTATTCATGGCCCAGAAGTCAATATGTTTACTTTCACTTGAAACTTTTGCAAGAAGTTTTTAATATTTGCTTTAATTAAATTTCCTCTAATTATTCCTATAGGTGAATACTGTGACCATAGAATATTTCTTAATATGTAGAGTGTTTCCCTGAAATTAATTTTCATGACTTTGTAAGATTTGGTATTACTGAAATGCTTCACTATTCACTTGGATTTTATAATGCTGTATCTTTCTTCATTCAATTAAAAGTGGTACCAAAATGTGAAATTATATTTTGTTTTAAGTTCTGTATAGACACAGAGAAAAATAATTGCATTTTATAATAGATTCATTCATAATTGTCCTCATGACACTTTATTTTGCTAAATTATGATAATATTCATAAAATCAGTAAGAACTTAATGGGGTTTTTGAAATTTTGTTTTTAAAATTCATATTATTTTTCTCAATATGCACATACTAAAAATATAATATCATCTCTCTTTTTTTATTAAAGATTTTATTTATTTATTCGTGAGAGACGGAGAGAGAGAGAGAGGCAGAGAGAAGCAGGCTCCCAAGGAGCAGGGAGCCTGATGCGGGACTCGATGCCAGGACCCCGAGATTATGACCTGAGCCGAAGGCAGACGCTTAACCATCTGAGCCACGCAGGCACCCCTATAATATCATCTCTTTTAAGAAATCATGTAAATGATATTTGAATGATAATTTATGGCAATAACCAATCCAGAAATAGTAATGTAAATCCAAAGCATTAATATTATTTTTTAATTTACTAAATTTACATTAATCTCTTGAATATCCATAAAATTAGTCTGCAATGTGTATGAAATTATTATTTAAAGACAATTAAGTACATATCTTCCTTGAACGATCTTGCATACTAATTTTATGGATATTCGAGAGATTAATGTAAATTTAGTATATCTTCCTTGAGCTTTTAAGAAGTAATGGTGTAATATAACAAATAAAAAAATAATTAACCTGATAAACCCATAATAAGTTGAAAATATCATAAGCTGAAAATGCATTGAATACATCTAACATACCGAACATAATAGCTTAGCCTAGCTTACCTTAAACATTTTCAGAACAGTTACAGTAACCTCCGGTTGGGCTAAATCATCTAACACAAAGCCTGTTTTACAATAAAATGTTGAATATTTTCATGTAATGTGTTGAATACAGTATGGAAAGTATAAACCAGAATGGTTGTTTAGGGACAGAATGGTTGTATACATATCTGTTGCTCACTCATGATTGTGTGGCTCACTGTCACTGCATAGCATCAGGAGACAGAATTTCCTGCATAGCGTTAGTCTCGGAGAAGATCAGAATTCAAAATTCGAAGTATGGTTACTAATGAATATGTATCACTTTCACACATCATAAAGTCAAAAAAATCACAAGTCAAACCGTCTGTGCGTCGGGACCATCTGTACTTCATGTTTTATTGGAGATTTGCAGATAATATGCCTAAAAATGATTTCAAAGTGAACATTACTAAGAAGACCTTCACATATAAGAGCTCTGATAGCCGTCTGACCTGTTTTCTGCATCTAGGTAAGCTGGAATAAATTGATGTTGAGAAGAACATTTTTTACTTGCTATCTTGAACTTAATTTTGTAATCATTCTAGTACCCATTTAAATAATATGAAGTTACAGTGAAAGAATTGAAACCACCATTTCTTGATACTGTTTTACCATAAAAGTTTGATTAAATGAATATATGAAGCCTTGGATCAAAATGGTATTTATCGTTTTGGGTTTTGTTTTTCTTTTTTTACATTACTGGAAAACTGTGCTAACATATTGAAGTTTATATTTAAAACCAGCTTGGTTCCAGGTTTTCACCTGTAATCATATCTGGAAGGATTTTTTTAAAAAAAGTAAAGGACTTAGAATCTCTTCATTGAGGTGACCATCCTCATGTTGCAGGATTCCTAGTCTCTCAAGTTTTGCGTTTAAGTATTAGTACTGCTCTACCCTCCCCAGACGGTGATAATCAAGTTCTCTCCCCAGATTTCTAAAACTTCTACTAGGGGATACACACACTTGTACCAGGGTGCGTATATATGTATGTGTGTGTGTGATATATGTGCACATATATGGATATATATATGCATAATTCATCATAAGTAATTATATATACAAATGCTAAATTAATAAATACATTATTTACTAAATATATTAATTATGGATACACTCTCATGCACACACAAACACAGGAATGTATATATGTCTGTCTCCATATATATTACTATATATGAATATATTTATACATATTTATATGTATTTAGTATTTATTATATTTACTTAGTAATTTAGTGTATTTACTTAAATATACTAAATATAAAAAATAAAAGTACTAAATACTAAATAATAGTCACACACATTATAGTTTTATTAAGCTTAAAAACATAATCATTTCCTCTGCTTTTTTATGAGAATGAAAGGGTTAAGTGAGAAAACGTAAGGTGGCTATGATATATCTTGGGAAATTTGGAAAAAGAAAGATCAGTGGATCTTTGTATTTCCATTTTTAAATTAAATAATTATCAAATGTATTTTCTTTTCTTTTTTAGTAATGTATAAAATTAAAAGTTCTCAAAAATACTTGTTTCCTGGGGCTTTTTGGGTGGCTCAGTCAGTTAAGCGTCCAACTCTTGGTTTCAACTCAGGTGGGATCCATGCTCAGTGGGGAGTCTGCTTGAAAGATTCTCTCCCTCTGCCCCTCCCCCTCTCTAAAATAAATAAGTCAGTCTTTAAAAAAAATACTTGTTTCCTCAAATGTATGTGTATGTCTACAAGATCAGCATGTTATAAAATTTAAGTCTTTTAATCATTCAACAAAATCAAATATCCTTAGAAAATTTATGGGTATCACACAGATGTACAGAATATACGTGATTGGATTTTTATGTATATATAAAGAATCCAAGGCAATCATAAGATGTTTTAAATTAATCAGAGTGATGTATGTGGTCACAACAGCTAGGTAGTATTCAAGCTCCTTTTGATTTCATTATCTCTGATATAGGTATTGTAGTCACATTGCATTAGTATAACTTCAAAGAAAGATGCAGTCTTATAGTTGTGAATAATTTATCTATTGTATATATCTAATTTATATTTGCAAACCCGTGCCTTATATTTTTGATTATGTGCATGTTTCTACTTTGGTTTTAAAAGTTGAATTAGGAAAGAATGGTAATATGCACTATATTTCATAAGGTGTCTTATATTAATTTTGAGTGTCCATGGAAACTTATATTTATTTTTCCTAGGTGAGTTCAGTGTCAGAAATGGAAACAAACAATTAATTATATTGATATTGTACTACTATTGATATCTACATTATTGACTGTAATACTTAAAGTTTTTTTTTTTTACAGACTTTTTTTAAAGATTTTTTTATTTATTCATTTGAGAGAGAGAGCACGAGCAGGGAGGAGGGGCAGAGGGAGCGAGAGAAAGGCAGACTCCCTGCTGAGTAGGGAACTAACACAGGGCTCAATCCCAGGACCTGGAGATCATGAGCTGAACCAAAAGCAGACACTTAACTAACTGAGCCACCCGGGTGCCCCTGTAATACTTATTTATAAAAAATCAGTGCATTATTATTTTTACAAAGAAGACCATTATTCATTAACATTGCCTCTAAATTATAAGTTTAATGAAATGGATCTTGTACATTGAGTTTCATAAATAAAAAAAATATAGTTTGACCACAAAATGATTAAAAATGATGATTCATTTTTATCCAACCATGGATGTAATTACTGTCTCAGAGTTTCCCTAGACCACTCAGGTTTAATGATTTGCTAGAAAGACCCACGGAATTCCAGAAAGCTGTTATACTCACAGTTATAGTTTATTTCAGCAGAAGGATACATATTAAAATCAGCAAAGAGAAAAGGTGCATATGGCAGAGTTTAGGAGAAACCCAGCTCTACCTTCCAACTGTCCTCTCCCAGTAGAGTCAAAAAGATAACAACAAGGTGTGATGACATTTGCAAAGTGTTGCCCAACAATGAAGCTCCATCTTTCTTGAGCCTTGAGACCAGGGTTTTTACTAATGTCATGTAGTCATGGGGCATGGTACATGGGACATCAATGTGATTTACCTATTCCACTTAGACTCCAGTCTCCCAGAGGTCGAAATGATAGAGTGGCCTCAAATCCCAGGTAAACAAGAAAATAAAATTGTTCACCATAAGTTACATTGTTAGCATAAACCATCTGTGTGGATTAAAAGTCTCAAGTATACAAAGACCTTCTTTTTTTTTAAGATTTTTTTTTTAATTTATTTTAGGAGAGAGAGAGATCGAGCACGAGCAGCGGGGAAGGGCAGAGGGAGAAGCAGCCTCCCCAGTGAGCAGGGAGCCCTATGCCATGCAGGTCTCAATCCCATCCCAGGACCCTGGGGTCATGACCTGTGCGGAAGGCAGACACTTAACTGCTTAAGGGACTGATCCACACAGGTACCCCTACAAAGACATTCTTATCAGGCAGGATATTTCAGAGGGTTCAGAAGTAATCTCCCTCTTAAGCACGTTAAGGGCTAGTCCTTTATTTGGAAAATGTAGGGTTCGAACAAACACCCTTTACTACCCAGTTAAATTTATAGAACCAAAGAAATCATAAGGTAATTCAATTGCTGGGGAAATAGTTTTGACTTTTGTCATGTGTGTGTTGAGGCATCACTGAACAAAAAGAGTTCCAATCCTGACTCGCAAGGCATATCTTTTCCAGGGAAAAGTAACCAAAATATAAAATTAATTACTAAGAAGATATTATGTTGTATGCTAATTAGTGCTCTGTGAAAAAATAAGTCAGAAACAACAGGAAAGGTGCGGAATGGGTTTAATTTTAATTAAGCTTTTCAGGAATGGCTTAACTATGATTGACAATGTTAGTGCATACATGCAGGTGATGAGGAAGCAAGCCTCATGGATGACTAACTGGGAAGCCCAAGTGGACAGAACAACACATACACAGACCCAAGTGGACACACATGTTATATTGGAAGAACAACAGGAGGCAGTTGGCTGAAGCCCAATAAAAATGAGAGACAGAAAGAAGTGGTAGGGACAGGGGTGTAAATGGTTACATAATTTTCTCTAATGATTATTTTCCGCAATAATTTTCCCATTGATATTTATTATGAGACTTAGTTCTATTTTGTATTATGTAAAAATGGTTTGAAATGACATAGATTTCTGTGAGGAGATAAAGGCAGTTTTGATTGTGGGCTATTAGAACAAAAGGCTGAGGAAATGCTTTGCCCCCATGTAGCTTTTTTGAAGTTTGTCATGTTAAATGTTAAATCCAAATTGTCTAGTAAATACTACTCTTTGTGAATAGTACCCATAAATGAGGATGTCATGGTTGGCCCTTTTTGTGGGAGAACAAACAAATCTTGGTACCACAGAGCTACTCAAAGAGATCGCCATGGGTCACTGTCATCGTTAACAATGCTTACTTTGCACTGTTCTTTGCTTGGCCATTGCCTTTTCACACACTTTTCTTCACACAGCTGGACTTCTTTGTTGTATGTAACATATCATGTGGTGCACATTTTCTCTCCTGTTGCCCGTGATTGAGAACAGATGTTATGTGCCTTTATAATTGTCTTCAGGAAATCTCGATGCCTTTTAATGGCACTCTGTACCTTTTGTACTCAGGAGGGCTAGCTGCATACTTAGAGGCCCATGGAGTATAGAACTTCTTTTTATTGTAGATAGTCGCATACAACCCCTGGGCCTGCTGTTTCCCATTCACCGCTTGCTGGAACAATTAGCACTAATAAAGGTTTTTCACAACAGGTATTAATGCCTTTCTGAAAAAGGTAAGGACATTTGGCTTTTCTTGGAATAGGCAAGCATTGAGCTATGGAAGATAAATGGTTTCTTAATGGAAGAAAATTTTTATTTTGCTCACTTAATCTTTTCTGTTCAAAATAAGTTAATTCTTAGGCTTTAATTACATAATGAAAAAATAAATAAAACAAGAATTATTCTCAAATTTGAGACCTCGAATTCAAAATATATTCTCATAATTTGTAATTATTTTGCTTGGATCAAATAGAATAATATGAATAAATTCATGCAGAAAGCCTTCTGTGAAAATTCTGGGTTATTTTCTCTGGTGAATTGTGAATAAACTTATTTTGGATAAATTATGAGGACTTTTCTTATGCCTAATAAAAACAATTTCACTAAAATATTTTATCTAGACATAGAATATAGACTTGTATTAATGCAAATGGCCTTGTTCCATTTCTTTTTTTCTGCTTTCCCAACCTAACAGTGTGACTAAAGTGAATCTCAGAGTTCATAAAACTCATTCTTTCATTCTTGTTTCCAACACTAATATTAGTAATGATAACTCTGCCTAAGATGTTTTCCTATGTGCTGGACAGTTACCAAGTGCTTTAAAGCTGTCTCCTTTATTCCTTGCAGCAACACTAAGCTGCAGTGGGGTTAAAAGTCCACACCCACTGCCCTTAACCCCTACTATTTGATTTCTCCAAAGTCTTCCTTCCTCTGACCATTTCCTGGTTCATGCCTCAATTTTCGTGCCTATTGCTCTTTAAAGAAACCTTGTGTTCTATATTGTCTCTGTTGCCCTCTGAGACAACACAAATATACATGTATATAAGCTAATTGCTTTCTCTAACTTCCTAACTAGAATTGAAATTATAATTTAATATAAAATCTTTCCCATTAATATAAATCTCTAGCATATAAGAGCTTGGAGAATTTGGTATGGGATTTTTTTTTTTAATTTTTAGGTCAATTTGAGAAGAATGAACATCTCAAAAATATTGAATCGTGCAGTCCATGAGCATCAAATATCTGTCTAATTTTCTACATCTTAGTGTAAGCAATGGGTATCAATATTTGCTGACATCATATACTAAATGGGGAATGTTACTTCTTTCTATATTATCTTAATTATTTTGTAAAATGTTAACATTATTTTTTCCTAAAATTTTAAAGGAATTACTTGTAAATAATATGGATCTAAAATTTCTTTCAAATGAAACATTTTTTTGTTTTTCTTACAAGATCAATTTCTTCCATGTAAGTTTTTCTTTCTTCTTATGCGACTTTTGCAATTTGTGTATTTCATGCAATGTGTCCATTTCTTCCAGGATGTAAAATTAATTCCTATAAAACGGTAGACACTTTTTCTTCATATCTTTTTAATGTTTTATAGGATTTGTAGTGATATCCCCTTTTTCACTTGTTATATTAGCAATTCTACCAACAACAGTGAAGTTGGGAAAGGACATTGAACCATGAGATTCCAACCTGTGATGACACTTTTTTTTAAAGATTTTATTTATTTATTTGACAGAGAGAGAGAGGGAGAGAGAGCACAAGCAGGGGGAGCAGCAGGCAGAGGGAGAGAGAGAAGCAGGCTACCCGCTGAGCAGGGAGCCTGACATGGGGCTAGATCCCGAAGGCAGATGCCTAACAGACTGAGCCACCCAGGTGCCCCTGTTGATGACACTGATTTCAGTCTTTTCTTGTAAGTCGTGCTAGGGTTTTATCAGTTTTACTAACCTTTCCAAGTAACAGATTTAATTTCACTCATTTTTTTTTCTTATTTGTCCTTTTCTTACTGATGTAGTTCTTCTGTTTATTCATTCCATATTTTAACTTAATTTAGGTTTAATTTGCTCCCCTTTTCCTAGCTACTAATGATGGAAACATTGTCCATTGATTTAAAATTTTCTTATCTAATATAAACATTCACAGCTATAAAAGTCCCTTTAAGCATTGATTTAAATACTTCACCAAAACTTTGGTTATGTTCCCATTATTATGCAGTTCAAAATGTTTTTATATTTTCTTATTATTTATTTATTCTTTTATTCATGACTGTATGGAACTCTATTGCTCAAGTTTCAACTATTTCAGGATTTTCCAGATACATTTGTTATTAATTGTAATTTCATTTCATTTTGGTCAGGGAATATATTTTGTGTGATTAAAATTCTTTAAAATTTTTCAAGACCTGGTTCATGTTCCAAACTGTGGTTCATCTTTGTGAATGATCCATGAGTGCTTGAAAACATTATGTGTTCAGTAGCAGAATCACTTCATATTACGTGATCTGATGGCTAATGTCTCTACTTAACTGTATAACTTCTATAATCTGTATTTTACTCATAACCCTCAGGTACTCTTTTCTGCCAGACTACAGAACATTGCCCATAGTATGCTTAACTTAGTATTATGATGCAGGCTGAAGGAAGCAGTTTTGGCAATCTTATTTGTACATCTAACTACTTTAGTTAATTGTCTCTCAAATTCTGGATGTCTCAAGATGCCAATCTCTGATTTCTACTTATTTCAGTCATTCAAAAAACTGCTTCATGATTGAGTTCCAGTTCCTCTGATACAGTTTGAAAAGTCCTGCCAGGCACAATGTTGTTTTCAATGATGGAGCTTACCTCTTATGATTCCTTTCCCTCCAGGATCATAGCTTTTTACCTTTTCTTGCTTTATGCCTGAAGTTGTATAAATTTTGTAGAGCATTGTAGCTGATACTTTTGTAGGAAGATAAATTGTTTGCCCATTTATTTCTTCATGGTCAAAACAGGAACTAAGCCTTGCTTTCTCTCCATTGGTTAGTGTGTGAATTTCGTGTTTTAGTCAGGGTTCTACAGAGAAACATATCAAATAGGAGGTGGATATATGTGCCTATGTTTGTGCATGTGAGAGTGAGACAGAGAGAGACAGAAAAAGAGACAGAGAGTCAGACTGATTTATTATAAGGAATGGGGTCAAACTATTATGGTGACTGTCAAGTCTGAATTGGCAGTGTGGGCCCACAGACTCAAGACCCAAGAGAGCTGATGGTGCTGTTCTAGTCTGAAAATCAGCCAGCAGAGACTTAGAAGAGTTGATCCTGCAAATGAAGATCAAAGGCAGTCTGCTGGAGAATTCCCTCTTAATCAGGGAAGGGTCAGGGTTTTTGTTCTTTTCAGGCCATCAGCTGATTGGATGAGGCTCACCCAAATCATGAAGGATAATCTGTTTTACTCAGATTAAATTGTTAGTCTCATCCAAAAACTACCTTGCAGAAACACCCAGAATAATGTTTGACTAAATATATGGGCACCTCATGCCCAGTCAAGTTGATACATAAAATTAAACATCATATTTCATAAGTCATAGCTATATATTGTATTGTCATACAATATACAATTGTTATAGTCATAATTATTCAAATTTTGCTGTTTTCAATGTGACTTTCTCTTCATAAGGTTTTAATCTTCCTTTTCTATTTCTTCCTGAAAACTTCTATCTTCTTTTTAATCTCTCTCCCTCTCTTTCTGCTCTTACTCTTCCTCCCATCTTCTTTCTCCTCTTGTTTTAAGAAACACATTTTTGTCTTATAAATTTTGTGTAAATTTTTAAATTTTAATTAAATTAATTAATTTAATTTTTTAATTTTTCTTTCCTTATCACATTTAATTTCATCTACTTTCCTTTTATATCAACCAGACTGTAAGCCATAAAAGTGAAATGCCAGCCATATTTCTCCTTCAGCATCTCTTCTACTCTTACTCTTTAGAACTTAATTGAATGCTAATATAAAAATTTGATTCTAGACCCCTAGACCACATGTCTCAAATAAAAGAACTGTGACATTTACTTATAGAAAAATCTACATATTTCTCCAGGTCCCAGTGGCCAGGATTAAACCACTAACAAGTCCTTCTTATACCAGTCTACTTTGTAATATCTGGTTGTTAAGCTTTATGTTTAATGGCTAACATCTATGGTTATGGTTTATCCAACTTAAAGAGTAACTACTTTTCTTTCTTTGAAGATTTATTAAATATCACAGAACATCTATTCCAAACATTACCAGATATGCTACATTTGTCAATTTTACTTGGCCATCTACCATTTTCTAAGTATTATTTTATTTTCCATTTACCTTTGGAATCATTGCATCTTTTCAAGGGTTTCCTTCAATTTCCTTCAATATCAATATCCCCTAAAATGTTCTGTTCTCAAACTCCAAATATCTTTTGTCTTCATCTATAATCTCAACACTTTTCTTAATAAGAGAGTTTTCATTCCACATTCCAAAATTAACTGTCCTATTAAAAGGCAAATAGAGCATTATGTAAGTACAAAGACTCTGGAACTATAAGCCCTATTGTGAAATCCTCCATTTACAACTTGCTTGTGTAATTTTGGATAAATTACCTTATATCTCTGTGCCCAAATTCTTCAACAAAAAAATTTAATAATAATGGTCATCATTCAGTGGTAAATTAAAAAAAATAATAAATGTAAAGTACTTAGCATATATTAAAAACTCAGTCTATGTGAGCTATTCTACAATACCTATTTTCTACCTTGTCTGTTGATTATTTGCTGTACAAAACTTTTTAGTTTGATATGGTCTCACTTGTCTATTTTTGCCTTTGTTGCTTGTGTTTTTGGTGTCATATGCAGGAAATACTGCTAAGGCCAATGTTATGAACTTTTTTCTTATGTTTTCTTTTAAGAGTTTTATAGTTTCAGTTCCTATAGTTAAATCTTTAATCCATTTTGAGTTAATTTCTGTGTATGATGTAAGATAAGCATCCAATTTCATTTTTTTGCATATGGATATCCAACTTGCCCAATATCATTTGTTTTTCAGACTCTACATTTTTTTTTTTTTTTTGTATTTTTGGCACCCTTGTGGAAGATCAGTTGACAGTATATATGTGGCTATTTTATGAGCTCTTTATTCTCTTCCATTGGTCTATATGTCTATCTTTATGCCAAAATCATACTATTTTAATTACTGTTTTTTGTAATATATTTTGTAATCAGGAAATGTGATGCCTTCAGTTCTTCTTGCTTAAGATGCTTTGGCTATTTGAGGTCTTTTGGGTCTGTGTGAATTCTAGGATTTTCTCTATGTGAAAAATGCCATTGAGATTCTGCTGGGGATTGCATTGAATCATACATAGCTTTGGGTAGGATAAACATTTTAACAATATTATGTCTTCCAATTCGTGAACATGGATGTCTTTCCATTGATTCATGTCTTCTTTCATTTTTTTTCATCAATGTTTTATTATTTTCAGTGGGCTAGTCTTTCATCTCCTTGGTTAAGTTTATCATTAAACATTTTATTCTTCTTGATACTATTATAAATGGTATCATTTTCTTTATCTCCTTTTCTTATAGTTTATTTTTTAAACATTTACTTATTTATTTGTCAGAGAGACAGAGTGAGTACAAGCAGGGGGAGAAGCAGGCTCCTCACTGAGCAAGAAGTCTGATGTGGGACTCATTCCCAGGGCCCTGGGGTCATAACCTGAGCCGAAGGCAGACACTTAACTGACTGAGCCACCCAGGCATCCCATCTTATAGTTTGTTTTAGCTCTTTAGAAACGCAACAAATTTTTGTGTGTTGATTTCATATCATGCATCTTTACTGAATTCATTTATTAGTTGTAACAGATTTGCTTTTGTAAAGTCTTCAGAGTTTTCTATATATAAGGTCATGTCATCTGTGGACAGGGATAGTTTTACATCTTCCTTTATGATTTGGATGACTTTTATTTATTTTTCTTGCCTAATTACTTTGGCTACGACTTCCAGTACTATGTTGAATGGAAGTGGTGAGAGTCGGTATCCTTGTCTTTTTTCTAATCTTAGAGGGAAAGCTTCAGTTTTTCACTGGTGAATATGGTTTTAGCTATGTGCTTTTCATATTATACTGAGGTAAATTACTTCTATATCTAGTTTAATTTTAATCATAAAGAATTTTTATTATGAAAGGATGTTGTCAAATTCATCTATTGAGATGATCATGGGATTTTTATCCTTTATTCTTTTAATGTGGTATATTGTCAGGTTTGGCCAGCAAACCCTAAGGCAGTGAATGAAAAGATTACTCCAGACATTTAGTAGCAGAAAGGAGAAGGTGTGGGGACCAGACGCTCTAGTGGTGAAAGGTCCCAAGCCAAATTCAACCTCCATTTTTATTATGAACATTATCAATACATCAAGGGAATAAGAAAAACAAAAAGGAGTAGGAAGCTTTAATAATTAGGACAGTGACATAGGGAGTATCATGGGATTAGAACAAGCTGTGTTCATGAGTGTGTAAACAGGGAGTACATGACCTCCAAAGATAAATGTCTCTTCAAAGTCAAGCATTTACTCCCTGGATGAGTATATTGAGCCGCAAAGAGGATCTGGCTGTCTTCAGCCCAGAAACCTTAATGGAGGCCACATTTTCTGGACATTCCTTCCTTGCTTTCAAACTAGTCTCGTCTAGGGAGGCATGTGTTTATTAAATCTTATCTAGCCAGGCACTACAAATTCCCACAGTATATCAAATTAATTGATTTTCATATATTGAACCATTCTTGCATGCCAGTGACAAATCACACTTGGTTGTGGTTTATGAACCTCTCATAAAAGCTCACCTGACAATCCCATTCAGGATAATCTCCCTTTTAATTAACCCACTATCAAATGCATAAGGACATTTATTATATCAGCAAAATTTAATTGTCTTTAACATAAAAAGTAACCTGACCACGAACATGATTCCATCACATTCATTGGTTCTATCCTCACTAAAGGAGGGAAGATTATACAGGATATGTACATCATCTGAGCTTTGTGCCTACCACACTCAGATGCAACAGTTTTGGGTAAAAAATGTAAACATTGTTAAATCCATTTCACTTCACAAATTTTGCCAAGGTAATTGATTCCACTATTTTAGTCATTTTGTTAGGATCAAAATTATAATGGGCTAAGCTTTTTCTTATAGTAAATTAAAACACCAAAGATTCTAATAGTGGTTGAAAGATGTAATAAGCTTATGTTTCCTTTAGAATCTAATCTTCTGCCATTCTAATCACTTGAAGTTATGGGCTCATACAGACTTGTGCTGTCCAAAACAATAGCCATTGGCCACATGTGTTCTTTTAACTTTAAATAAATTAAAATTAAGTAATATTAAATATCAGTCCTTTGGTTGTATTAGCCACATTTCAGGTACCTAGTAGGCGTATGTGGCTACTGGCTCCTGCATTGGACAAAATAGACATAGGACATTTTCATTATCAAAGAAAGTTCTATTGCACAGCCTTGACTTAGATCCATGGTTCTCAAACTTTAGTTTGCCCCAGAATCACTTAAAAGGCTTGTTAAACAGTATGCTACTCTCCTTCCACAGCAGGACTAAGGTGACATTTAAGAATTGCATTTCTATGAAGTTTCAAGGGAAGATTAGAGTTGCTCCTCTATAAACCACAAATAAAGCCATTAATTTAGAGTTATTAATTTACATGCATAAACTTACAGGAAAAAAAAGTAATTGTATCTTTTTTTTCCAGATTTCAGTTTGTTTTACTATGTCTTTTTTTATTTTTTAAGATTTTTATTTAACAGAGATAGAAAGAGAGTACAAGTAGGCAGAGCAGCAGACAGAGGGAGAGGGAGAAGCAGGCTCGCCACCGAGCAAGGAGCCCGATGTGGGGCTCGATCCCAGGACCCTGGTATCATGAACTAAGCCGAAGGCAGCCGCTTAACCGACTGAGCCACCCAGGTGCCCTGTTTTACTATGTCTTAAGGGAGATGGGAATCCTGCATCTAAGCATATGTATTACAATAAAAATCCTGATAGCAGAGGGGATAATTGTTCTCAGTTAATAGTATTTTGCTTCTACCTGCAGGTAAAAGTGTATATAAACTATTATAATGATATAGTCTTTTAGACAAACTGAATATTATGGTCAGAAAAATGTGTGGAATAAATAAAAATCAGTATGCAAACGGTACTCATATTTCTTGTCAAGAATTTTCTGTAACAAAAGAGAATGGTAGAGTAATAATAAACAACAGTATTATTTAACTGTAATCTATTTTCTACCTAATAGAGGAGATAATTATCTAAAATAATATTTATTAAAATACAATAATTGTTTTAGAAACAGAAATTGTAATGGACATGTTGATTATATCCTGTTTATCATTAAAGCTAATTTACCTTTATAGCAGACAGTAATTACAAGAAAAGAAATATCAAAAACATTCTGTAAAAAAGTATTTTATAAAAATACTAGCTACCAGTGTGCTCAAAAGTGCCTTTTTGAGGGAAAGTCTAGAGATACTGTTCTGAATTTAAAAATTCTGAATTCAAACATATGTTTTATTTATATGATTTATTTTGGTGACAACTCTAGAAATTATAATGTGTGTATTTATCAAATTTTGAAGTTTTTACTATTTTTACAGACAGCATAAATCATGTGAAAAAAACAGTTCAAGAATGAAATTCCTCATGACATATTTTCATTATATTCTGTATTGCCTAGTTTTTAACATTTTTTCAGTTCCTCCTAATATGTATCTTAAAGCAAATTTTTTCATGAAAAAAGTAAAAATTAAAAATTAGTAAATTAATAATACATATATCACTCAATTGCCCAGACATCACTCTACTATAGTATATTTATAAACAAAAAATTAAGTAAAATTTTTGTATATATTAGAAATATATATACATAAAATATTCCTATGCTCCAACTGGAAAACTCATATATTTCAAATACAGCTACTCTAATTTCTTTTTTTTTTTTTAAGATTTTATTTATTTATTTGACAGAGACAGAGAGAGAGAGAACACAAGCAGGGGGAGTGGGAGAGGGAGAAGCAGGCTTCCCATCGAGCAAGGAGCCTGATGCAGGGCTCGATCCCAGGACCGTGGGATCATGACCTGAGCCGAAGGCAGACGCTTAACGACTGAGCCACCCAGGTGCCCCTCTAATTTCAATATCACAAAGTATATGTTTCTTATTAGACATTCTTTTGTTTTTTAACAAGTATACCCCTAACTTGAAAAATTGAACGTATTTAATTGAAACTGAATTGCTTCTTCCCAAAATGTCAACAAATCAAAAGAAGTCTTAAGATACATCCGTTCAGAAGTGACATCTTTTTTCTTAGCAAAACTTTAAATATAAGCATTTGTTAAAACAGATTTTTACTTATGTTACTTTCATGTCATTCAAAGTGTAAGGCAGTAAAAATACTAAAAATAAAAAGGAAAATAAGCGCTTAAATACTAATAGAAAACTTTGATAGAGAAGTCTTTTAAATGTGACACAAAATTGGGGTATCATGAAGAAAAGGAATTAAAAATGGGTTTTTTGACATTAATTAATTCCTTGTCAAATAGTAATAACAAAATATGCATAAGATTGAAAAACAATACTTTGCAAAACATTTTGCAGATATAATAAGTCTCAATAACAAAAAGAAATTAGAAGAGGTGATGTCAGCATCATGGCACATACAATGTTTCTTTTGGGTGACCCCCCTTTGTGAAAATTAATAAAAGTAATGAAAGAAATTAAAAGGAAATCCCATTTAGAATGGAGTTGGGAGGCCAGCACAGGAGCTCTCACTCCCTAGCACTCTTGTCAATTGTAGACCCAACAGGAAAGAGGGACCTTGCATGTGTAGACTACTTTACTACCCCAGCAAGAGGAAGAAATGCTTTCCTTCTGCCCAGCAATAGCCCAGCCAATGACAGACTATCACAACTCAGCTAATGAGAAGGCTTTATACTTCAAACTCGCAGTTTACTCCAACAGACTTCTTATTTATAACAGCCTTCTCAACCTCCCTTTTCCCGCCATAAAAAAGCTTCATCTCTTTTGTTCTGTGGACTTGCCTTTGGTTTTGCTATAGCTTGCTTGTCCAATTGAAATTCTCTGCTAATCCTGAATGAACTCATTTTTGCTGATAAAATAACTGGCACCTTCAAAAATAAATGACACCTTCAGCAAAAATAAAAACTTCAGCATCATTCATGAACAGAAGTGCCTCTGTGGGAGTTGTGGGACTCAACTCCATAGGCCATGGATTGGGAAGGAGTCTTGCCCCACCAGTGCATCTGATAAAAGCAGATGGACTTCCTTACCAGCTGTGCAACCCATAGGAGACTGAACGAGTTCTGGCCCTTCTGGGATATGATCTGGGAGCACCGGCAGAATATTGACTTGGGCAGTCATCTATGGATAAGAGGGCCTTTGTGGTCTATATTTCCAGAGAAGTTCCAGCACTCCATTGGAGCGAAAAAAAACAAAAACAAAT
Organism: Callorhinus ursinus; assembly: GCF_003265705.2. Classification (NCBI taxonomy): domain Eukaryota; kingdom Metazoa; phylum Chordata; class Mammalia; order Carnivora; family Otariidae; genus Callorhinus; species Callorhinus ursinus. The sequence continues at coordinate 74,103,281 of NW_027397065.1, read as the reverse complement.
TTGGATGCATTGAAATAGGTAAGTGGAACAGCTTGACCTTGTTGGCATCATCCAATCTCAAGACAGCACATTTTTTTTTTATATTTTATTTATTTATTTGACAGAGAGATAGAGAGAGAGCACAAGTAGGCAGAGCAGCAGGCAGAGGGAGAGGAAGAAGCAGGCTCTCTGCTGAGCAGGGAGCCAGAGGCAGGGCTAGATCCCAGCACCCTGGGATCATGACCCCAGCTGAAGGCAGAAGCTTAACCAACTGAGCCATCCAGGCACCCCCCCCCAAGAGAGCACATCTTAAGGCTGTCTATTTCCTCTTCAGGCTAGACAGTAGGATTTTGCCATTTAAACACTACATCCTTAGTGTTTTCAATGATATGCATCTCTTCATCTAATTTGATTAAAAAATAAACTTTGATCAATCCAATTTTCCAACTTCTCCCCCTTCAGTTGAGTGGTAGAAACAGTGTAGGCAAATTATTGAATGATATGCAAACTGATAGGATCCCTCAAAGCCTTACATATTGTGTCCAATCCCCACTTCCTCCCAATATTCAGTTTTACTACTGTTTGTGGATAACTCAAAATCACTCCATTAGATTTATTTATTTATTTATTAGATTTAAGTCCTTTTCTGACTTCCATTTCATCTTCAGTAATAAACTTGTTTTGTAGAAAAAAAATATAAAAAACACCAGGTGTGTTATATTCTCTCAATATACTGCAATGCCAATTACAAATTACTTATATACCCGCACCCATTATTTCATTCTTTCTTCTCAGGGTGGAAGAGTTGCCTCCAACTCTCATGGCCATAGTCTTTAAATATGACATAGGTTGACTCTCATCTCTTCTCTTCAAGTATATTTCCTTTATATTTAGATTCAGTTTCTCTCTCTCTCCTTTGCTCTCTGTCTCCCTTTTCCCCCGCCAAACACATCTTTCCAATGAATATTTAAACCTCTTAAATCTTTTCCACTACAAAAACAAACCAACAAAACTACATTGACCTCACATCTTTCAACTTACCTTACAAAAAAGTTCTAAACTTGCTGTCACTAATTCCTTGTTATTCTGTGATGTACTAGTAAAGATTTAGCAGCTGATTGTTTAAATGTAGTTTCAGTGTGAGTGTTGACTGGTATTTTTGTTTATGTTAATGAGTAAAACAAAAATGAAATAATGCAGATATATGTTGGAAATCCACTCACTTGCCAATGATGCAGATGGTACTATGTTTAATCAGAATAGTGTTAGAATGTTGGAAAACTATTTTTCTCAATATTTTCTGTTATTTACAATGTCAGTGTAATTGTTATTTACAATGTCAAAGTCAATCAGCTATAGACATAACAAATTTAAGTTTAATGTGCATCATCAACATTTTTTCAATTGTACTCTTTTTTCCTAGGAATTTTTTTTTTATGTTATGTTAATCACCATACATTACATCATTAGTTTCTGATGTAGTGTTCTATGATTCATTGTTTGCATATGACACCCAGTGCTGCATGCAGAACGTGCCCTCCTTAATACCCATCACCAGGCTAACCCATTCCCCCACCCCCCTCCCCTCTAGAACCCTCAGTTTGTTTCTCAGAGTCCATAGTCTCTCATGGTTCATTTTCTAGGGATTTATCAAAACAATGGTAACTCCTGATTAGTATGGTTTGCTAATTTATGTGGACTAAATATACCTCCCATTGTCCATTTCAAATTACTATTATGATGTCACTGACTGCAAAGTTGCAGCACATCACTAACAGTGTATAGTATTCCCATCACATAGATACAGTAGAAGCAAATAACGCAAGAGCACAGGTAGTAGGAAAATGGAGTAAAACAATTGGGAAGGGATGATTTTGTATGTCAAGTTTATATGATTTAATTAATAACCATGGCTAGTAATTCCTTTTCAAAATGTTTAGAATGTAACAATTGGCTCTTGTGAGCTGGTGCAAACTGGCTTTAGCCTGCCATTGTGATGATCCTAGGAGTTCTGCAAACTGTATTCCTCCCACATGTGCAAACTCTGAGAGGGCCAAATAAATAACAAATATCTTTCGCTACATGACTTCTGAACAAATTGAGAAGTGGCGAAGGTATTTATAGGAGCCAAAGGTTAACCTTTTTGATAATAACTAAACTAGGGAATATGGCTTCAGGTCTGATAGCCCAAAGAACACCAGCATTACTTAGACTTGATTCTGCCCCCCCCAAAAAAATACTGAAGTTCTAGCCCTTACCTCTGAATGTGGTTTTATCTGGATATAGGGTTTTTGCATATGATCAAGTGAAGATGAGGGCATTAGAGTGGGCCCTCATCCAGTATGACTGGTGTCCTTATAAAAAGGGTGAATTTAGACACATAGATAGACATGTTCAGAGAGAAGACTATGAAGGTGCAGGTGGAATACCACCTACAAGTCAAAGAACGCCTGAGATTATCAGAAGCTAAGAAAGAGACATAGAATAAATTCTCCCTCACAGATCTCAGAAGTAACCAACTCTGCTTACAACTTGATTTCAATTTCTAACCTCAAGAACTAGGACACAAAGAATTTCTGTTGCCACCCAGTTTGTGATACTTCTTTACAGCAATTCCAGGAAACTAATACACCTATCAGTCATAGTATCGTTCGGTAGAGATAGGCCTCCCTCTGAGGAGGGAACCAAAAAAGCACTGGAAAGTCATATGGTAAATAGAGTCATTCTCAAGATGAAGAAGGATGTAGCTGAGCTAAGCATGCTCGCTTATTCATTCCAAATATACAAATAAGTCACTGCAAAGCCCCATGGCAAGGTAAATAAAGGAGTAAAAAAAGACAAGACTGTGCTTAGGAAAAAAAAAATCATCATTAGATGAACTATGAGTAGTTTCTTAACACCCAAAATGCATGAGAAACAAATGTTTTTGCTAAGATCAAAAGCCCTAGTAGACACATTTGACTGTCTGTAGCCTTGGGCACTTTAAAATATTCCCTCCCATTATTTCTTTCCAGTTATTTTATAGCACCATTTTCTGTCCCTTTTGTCACCTTTCCTTGGCCACCTGTAAAGCCATTGCTTTTTAGCTATCCTGTTACCTAAGATACTCACTTCATTTATATGTCCCCAATATACTCTCCAGATGACATCAGCTCCCTTGGATTCAGTTAGCAAACAAAATAGAGATGGTTTTAATGAGCTCACAACCAACTTTGTTGCTGATATTTGATCCTTCCTTCTTATATCTACAACAAGTACCTCAAACTTCTTCATTTTCAAAATCAAATTATCTTATTTCTCCCTAAATATTATTTTTCCTCTATTCCCTAACAAACACACTTATACAATATCTTATATGTACAGAGGACTGAAATCTGAGAATTATTCTCTTTCCTTTGTTCTTACCATCAAACCAAAATTTGCCTTCAGACCTTAATAACTCACAATATAGACTCCTCCTTGGTTCTTTCTCCCATACAGTTTCCCTTCAATCAACTTTCTATACTGGAGGACAGGAGCTTCATGAAACAAAAATTCCATCATGTCACTCCCTGTGTTACATCATTAATATGTCCTGACAGACCTCCGAGGACTGTCTAGATTTCTAACGTAACTTTAAGGTGTGCAACCTGTTGATTTGATACAGTTATATGTTATGGTATGACTACCACCTTAGTGTTACTAGCACCTCCATCACATCACATAATTATCTTCTCTTTTTTATTTTGTGGTGAGAATATTTAAAATCTACTCTTTTAGCAACTTTAAAGTAGAAACACAATGCTGTGCATTAGATCCCCAGCACTTCCTCATCTTCTAAGTGGAAGCTTGTACTCTTTGACCAATATCTCCTCAATTCCCCAACACTTCCTCTTCCCAGGCCTTGGTAACCACCTTTATACTCTGTTTCTATAAATGTAGTTTTTCAGATTCCACATATAAATGGTATCATAGAGGATTTGTCTTTCCGTGCCTGTGCTGTGTGGGGCGCCTGGGTGGCTCAGTCCTTGGGCGTCTGCCTTCGGCTCAGGTCGTGGTCCCGGGGTCCTGGGATCGAGTCCCGCATCGGGCTCCCCGCTCAGCGGGGGGGCCTGCCTTTCCCACTCCCTCTGCCTGCCTGTCTGCTGACTTGTGATCTCTCTCTCTCTCTGTCAAGTCAATAAATATAATCTTAAAAAAAAAATTATAAACAGACACGGAAAGCTTAAGAGAAGTTGGAAGGTTGGGTTGATCTAAAGTTGGCCTTTTTTTTTTTCTAATCGCAGTATGGTTGTCATACAATGTTACATTAGTTTCATGTATACAACATCGTGAGTTGCCCATTCTGTACATTACACAGTGCTCGCTGCTACACTAAGCGTAGCTACCATCCGTTACCATATGACACTATTACAACATTGTTGGCTCTATTTCCTATGCTAAACTGGAAGTTTGTATCTCTTAAACCCCTTCATCTATGTTGCCCATCCTTCCATCCCCCTCCCCTCTGGCAACTACCAGTTTGTGCTCCGTGTTTGTGAGTCTGTTTCTGTTTTTCTGTTTGTTTGTTCATTTGTTTTTAATTTTATTTATTTATTTTTTATTTTTTTATTTTTATTTTTAAAGATTTTATTTATTTACTTGACAGAGAGAGAGACAGCAAGAGAGGGAGAACAAGCAAGGGGAGCGGGAGAGGGAGAAGCCGGCTTCCCGTGGGGCTCATCCCAGGACCCCGAGATCATGACCTGAGCCGAAGGCAGACACGTAACGACTGAGCCACCCAGGCGCCTCTGTTTTGATTTTTAGATTCCACATATAAATGAAATCATATGGTGTCTGTCTTTCAAGGTTGAGTCTTTTAATCGAGACAGATGAAGGGACTCCCGTATCCCTGAAACTACTAAGGAAGTAGTGCTTAAAGTGCAAGATCCTATGGTCTAGCCTGAGGAGGAAATAAAGGGACTACAGGAAATGGCTAATCATGGCTGGAAGCAAAGTGAGGGCATGAGCACAGAGCACAGCAGAGCAAAAAGCATTTGCTGGGGGAATGCCAGAGGGAATAAAAGTATTTTATGAACTATATTCTTGGTGTTACTTATCTTTCTAATCTTTGTATCTTAATTTTCCTTCTTGATTTCCCTGGTTTTTGTTCACATTCTCTTGAGCTAAAAAAAAATAAAAGTATCACAAATTTACCTCCTATGTTGGCAAGTGTAAATTTAAGTCACTAGAATTGTATTTCACAATACACACAGTGTATATTTCACAATATACTCAGTGATATTGTGGAACACACAATTTCCTTGAATACTTTCTTCCTGTGAAGGCTAATTATTAATGAGATAAGGAAATGATAAAACAACTTTTTTTTCTAGCTATCAGAGTTTGGGAGAATCATTTATTGTAGTTTGGGATGAGGGCATTGACTGTACATATTGATGTGTCTATTTTCTGTTTTACTTTTCCAAGGAAATATTCAAATTATGAATTTTTTTTCCACTTCAGATAATTTCTGGCTACGGAAGGATAAAGTTAATCAGATGAGAACTGTATTCACCTATTTATTGCATTTGAAATTATTTATATTTGGATTATAATTCAATATTCAAATTAATGTACACACAAATGTTTATATTTTCCCCACACATTATTGAGTTAGTGTCTAAATCTAATTGTCACATTTAAAATCAACCATAAATACTTCAAGATACGCAGGTACACATGTAATGTTTAGTATCTGTTAGATACCTGTTCCAGACAACCCGTGGATAGCATCTTACAAAATAATTATGAGAGTTTGTCTAATCCAGAAGATGGTGCTGTTTACATTTCTATTGCGTTTGGAAACTGCAGAGAAACAATTTGTTTCCAATTCAGCCATTGATAGATTGTAAATTATTGAGCATACCTTCGCAATAGGAACAGTTAAGGTGGCTTTGCTCTTGAGGATTTCACATTTACCAATAATTTGCATAACATTTCCACACAAGATAATAGAAAATGTACTCCACAAGCAATCTCACATTAATGGGATCTGATCAGTTGCCGCTATCCTAGTTATTTTCAGCCAGGAGTACACTCAAATGTGAAAGTACATATTAGCTAAAAGACCTATTTAATTTTCTGGTTACTTATATGGCTATTAAAATGCAACATGTAGGCCATTAAAGTGGTGATGATCCTTATTTAATGGAATGTGAATTTATTCTTCCAAATAGTGAACAGTTTTATAGTAAGTTTTTGTGACATGTTAATTATGTACTATCCAGTTAACATGGGTACATGGTATTTCTAATATATTGGGCCTCTTCTAGTTTATTTCAAGTTCAGTAATGAATCATGCAAGCAATCTTATCACTGTTTGTAGTACCAGGGGAAAGAGGTAGGAAAGTCCACCAGGTGCATTTTCCAAGACTGTCATTCTCAATGCTTGCTGCCTCTGCTCAGGAAGTCACAGCCTCCAAAGCAAATCGACTAATGGAAACAGAAACATCATTTCTCCAATCCCTTTAGCAGCAAATAGACATAGAATAGATGAAGAAAATCTGAAAATACTTGATGTTTGTAGCACAGATGAAATTTTAATGAAGTATCTCAATATAGAATTTAGTAGAATTTTATATAGAATTAAGTATTTTAATGTAGAACTACAGAGGACTAAATTATTTATATATGTGTATTTATAAAATATTGAAGAGTAATTGACATACAATATTGTATTAGTTTCAAGTGTGTAAATTAGTAATACATTTTTGAGAGTGGGGAAGTTTGAGCTATACCTTTATTAATCATAGGATTATTTATCTAGATGATGCTTAAAGCAGATGAAAAGAAAAATCAACATAGACATACTATTTTGTTGATAAAGTCACCCACCAAAAAAATCTAAGAAAATAAAAAGAGCTGGAGTGGTTCTTTCTGAGATGAGAGGATTCAGGTGCAGAAATATGGGATGGAAAATGATTACTTGAATTGTCCCTTACTTGATAGTTTCTTTTTAAAAACACATTACTATGTTTCTTTTATAAAAGGTCAAAAGTATGTCTAGAAAAATCAGAACAGAGATTTCAAAAATGGGTCAGAGGAATGTATTTATCAGAATTATTTGGAGTGTTTTTGTTTCTTTGTTTTTTGTTTTTGTTTTTGTTTTTTGTAGCTGTTGTTTGTTATTTTTAAAATCTTCTCTCAGGCTTTCCCCCAGAGCTGGTGAATCACTCTTAGGGCTGGTACTGGGAGTCAAGATCTTTGACAAGCTTCTCAAGTAACTTTTATGTATGGCAAAGTTTGCAGACCTCTGCAAAGTCCAAAGCTGGAGAGGAGACCAACAGTGACAGGAGAATAGGAAAGATACAAGTTCTCAATAAACACAGGCAGTGTAATGATGTAAACAAGCAACATTGTTAAATAAAACACGAAAGTACATAGAAGATTTATGGATATAACCCTTTTAAACTTAGATAATACAGGATTTAGTGGGACATGCCTTCTTACCAAATGACTTTATTAGTTTTCACAATAAGTTTAATGTAACACTCGGTTATCTCATTTCATTTTCTTAGATCCCTTTACCAAAAGTAGTTCTAAGATTTAAGTTGCCTAGAGCAAAAATCTAAGGAGTATAGATGTAGCTGATATTTCTGATGACGGTAAATTAGGTAAATAGTCAGTGTTTCTGGAAACTGGTTTTCTTTGTGTTCTTTGAAAAGGTTTTTGCTGAACCAATTTGCAGATACTATGCCTTTTTTAGAAGTTTTAAATTAAAAGTTCTTGGAGATATTTATATGCTACTTTTGAATGTTAGAATA
>NW_027397065.1:74071581-74095418 GCF_003265705.2 Callorhinus ursinus | reverse complement strand
GTTCTTTTGAGAATGATTATATTCTGTCTCCAGTGTTTGAAAGTATTTGCAGAAAAGATATAATATGAAAAAAAGTTCTTGATCCTATCAACTTTTTTCCTTGTGCAAGATTTTCTTCCCTTTATTGTTTCTATGCTTTTTTATATTACTAAATTCTCACACCTTTTTAAACAATAAACAAAAAGATATTTTTCTAAAAATTGCTGTCAACATGGGAATGTTGCCAGAGTAGCTGTATTAATTAATTCAGTCCCTACTGAACTATTTCTTGATGCAATCCTTTACTGAACAATAATCCCATCCTTACTTTGGATAGTTTGCCCAGAAATGGTTCATCAACACATATCCTTTTAGGATACATTGAGACAAGTGGCACACGTATGAGATATAATTCTGGGAATTTATGAACTGAATCTATATTCACAATGTTGTGTGAGAACAATACTTCCTATCTGTGAAATTTTCACTTCCTATTTTATATATTCTCTATTTTTACTATGATATGATTACATTGTTTTTCCCCCTAAGTTTTTAAGGATTGAGATACATAAGAATTTAAAATGAAATGTTGGAAAATATAATGGTAATGTAACCAAGGCCTCTTGGTACTATCTGTGTGAGTGTGTGTGTGTGTGTGTGTGTGTGTGTGTGTGTGTGTCTGTGTGTCTGTCGGTCTGTCTATAAATAGGAAGAACCTTCTATACTACTGTTCCCCATTATATCTTTTGGACAAGCAATGTGTTGCATTTATATTTTTTATTTGTTTATGCTTCTGGGTAAGACTTTGTTTGAAGAGATGGTTTCAAGGCACTAAAAAAAAATGGAAACCCCTTACTCTATGATGTTAATACAAATGGAATGTCACAAGAGCATTCCAGTGTTTCATATTCAGCATTGTAAAAAAATTATTTCTAAATATTGGCCTGCTTTTCTTTTTTATTGGATGCTTTATCTTTCCTTTTCAATTATTCACAGCCTCCTAAGGACTACTTTCAGTATAAAATAATATCTATGGGAGGTAAAAACAGCAAGAAATGTATTTCTGAATGGATTACAGAGAAAGATCTGTTTAGAAATTTAAATGTATGTGGTCAACATAGAAGAAGATATATGTACCTCCTCAATAACTCTTTTACCCAACAGTATTTTGGTTATAGCTTGTTTTAATTTTGTGATTCCTTCCTTTGAAATGTGTGTGTGTGTGTGTGTGTGTGTGTGTATTTTCCTTTTATGTCCAATTTATTTTTATGTTTTGTAACTTGATGTGAATTGAGGGGCTTTGCTTCTGAGTATATTTGTTTGTTTGTATTATATCTACAATATTCTGAAGTGATTTAGGATATGTGTAGCCCATATTTATTTTTTGACCATCTAATAAAAAAAAATGTTACTGTCGTACTCTTTCTCTTTAATGCTTAAAAATATTTTAGACTATTTGCAGCTCTTTATCCAGCTATCCTTAAAATAAAGTTCTGTCCTTATTTATATCTCCATAGTCTATTTCTTCAAAGTTTATTTTTATTTGCAAATTATTTCAAGCATTCAAAGAAATATATGAAGTAGTGTAATAGAAACTTAAGTATCCACAATCCAAGTATAGTTTAGATATAGAGCAGACAGGTTTTATTTACAAATATATCGTTGCAGGGGCACCTGGGTGGCTCAGTTGTTAAGCGTTTGCCTTGGGCTCAGGTCATGATCCTGGGGTCCTGGGATCGAGTCCTGCATCGGGCTCTCTGCTCCGCGGGAAGCCTGCTTCCCCCTCTCCCACTCCCCCTGCCTGTGTTCCCTCTCTGGTTGTGTCTCTCTCTGTCAAATAAATAAATAAAATCCTAAAAAGCAAACAAAAACAAATATATTGTTGCAGATAAAGTAAACTTTTCTTTTATTATAATATTTAAATTTTTTAAATAATTATCTTTCAATAGCAATTTTATCTTTTTAAAATTATTATGGGATCAAATATCTCCTCAAAAGGAAATTTGAATTTTTTAAAAAGTACTGAAAAAAACAACAGAGAATATCACACGCATATCCTCTCTACTATAAGTTTGCTTTCATCAAATACAGCCTGTATACAAGATACCTAACTTGCATACAAGTACACACACTTACAAATATCTAGCTAATACAAAAATACAAGATGTTTTGCTTATCTTCTTGTTTTGTTTTTCCTAAAGCCTTGTAAGAAATGTCAATGACTATTTCTATGATTTCATTATATCTATGAAGTAGTTCTAAATGACATAAAATGTTTTTGGCTCAAACTAAATTTTAAAGTTTGTGTAGTTCAGCCACATTATTTTAATGAAAGAAGAATCTGAATCTCAGTGAGCATCTTTCTCCAACCCCGAGATGGGACCTTTATTCTTGATGTAAGTATGGTGATTGCAAACAAATACTTTTGACAATAGAATAGTTTAGAGAACCACACAAATGTAAGAAAATCAGGGACTGATAATCTGTCTAGTGTATGTGTTATGGATTTCATGAGAAATAGGAAAACCTAAAGACAAATTATAGGTCACTAAAGTGTTTGTGAAGTTTATCATACAGTGATACTTCCCCTGGAATATTTTCTTTCATTCTGGGAAGACAAAGCTTTCAAATTAAAAGGAAAATGTTATGTGGCCTTTTGCAAGCATCTTGATGCATCTCTTGAAATACACAACATACAAGAGAGGTAGGAGAAAAAAAAAAACTGGAATTCTTTCTAAGGAACAAGATATTGTTGAAGTAAAAACTTAAATTGGGGTATGTATGTAACTAAGATGTGTATTTCTCTTACAAACATTGGCCCTGCAGACCTACATTATAGCTACTAAGAAGACTGCAGGGGCAACTGGGTGGCTCAGTTGATTGAGGTCCTACTCCTGAAACAGTAGCTTAGGTCATGATCTCACATGTTGTGGGATCAAGCCCTGCATGGGGCTCCATGCTCAGTGGGGAGTCTGCTTGAAGATTCTCTCCCTCTGCCCCTCTCCCCACTCACGTGCACACACTCTCTCTCTCAAGTAAATAAATAAACCTTTAAAACAAAACAAAACAAAAAAACACTGCATTACCAATCTCTCAGCTGGAATTCAGGCCCAGGTATGTGGCTGCCTACCTATGTAAACATAGGCAAAACGCTCAGCACTTTAAAAAGGACCTCCTTCCCAAACTTGTTGTGGATGTTCAGTGTGTCAATAATATAAAGATTTTGAATAATGATTGGCCCTTTGAAATTGCTTAATAAAGTTCAAATGTTATGCAGATACAGCATTTCAGAGAAAAGATCACAGTCTCTCCTTTATGTCCATGACTCCTCTCTTTTGTAATTTTGTCAACTTGTGGGCTTAGATTGTTCACATCATTGGAAATTTTAAAAAGAAAATAAATAGAAAAATCCATATGTCTAAAATATAAAAGGATACAAGGGAGGCCACAAGGGTTTCTTACTAGGTTGTTTTCCTACCTTCTGCTTTTCTTGTGCCATGTAGCAAAAACTAGCATACTTCTAAGCACTAGGAAAGCTCCATATTATTCTTCCTTCCCCAACTGACTGATGTGCTGGATTTTTTAGTATTCAAATAGAAATCACCTGCCCCTTAAGCCCATCTATTGTTCATGTTCTATATTCATATTGCCTCCCTGAGAATCTAACCTTTTGTGACACAACAGTTGTCAGTTGAATTATCTATCAATTAAGAAGCCATTCCTGCCCACTATTGTTATCTAGCTTTTGGCCCCATACAAGAATCATTACCATACATTTAATGCATTCCGGGAAATACTTGAATGGTTTAGATTTCAAGCCAGAGAGCTCTCTGGCTATCGGCCATATGTCAAGGCTTTCTTTGTCTACAAACAGACAAGATTGATAAACTGTCACTAGGAGTTCTGCAGCTTAGAACTGAAAGCCTGGGCAGAATGTCACCAGGGAAAAGAGATGCACGCGGGAACAAGGAAAGGAAAGAGGTACATGCTATTTTTAGATTCTTCTGGTACTTCTCTTTCTCTGAAACAGATATACTTTTTACCTTTTAACATTTTGATAGCAAAGTAAAAATCTTCCTCTTAGTGTTTTTAATAGGGTAAGAAAATGTATAATTGGATATTGGCCTTGTCAATCATTACCATTTCCAGAAAAGATATAAAATAAGAGGTCAATACATTTTCCTCTCTTAAAAATTCTCCTTATGTTTTGGAAGAATCTGATTGTAAGGAAAGATAATTTTGCATGTTCTCTGCCTGTTCCACAACTATTGAGATAAAAGGTTATAGAAGACAGGAAGACATGAGAAGAGAAAGGAAGGAAGAAAGGAAGGAGGGACTGAGGAAGGGAGGAGAGGAGGGAGGGACGAGGGAAGGAAAAGAATGACAAATCTTAAAGTCACATTAGAAAAGCACAGAAAAATGTTTAAAACATAAAAGATGTTTAAGATTATTTTAAATAGGGCGCCTGGCTGGCTCAGTCCGTTAAGCATCTGCCTTCAGCTCAGGTCATGATCCCAGGGTCCTGGGATCCCGCCCTCCACTGGGCTCGCCACTCAGCACAGAGCCTGCTTCTCCCTTCTGCCTCTCCCCATTTCTCTCTCTCTCTCTCTCTAATAAATAAATAATTTTAAAAAGATTATTTTAAATAGAAATTTAAGGAACACCAGAAAAGTTTTGTTATCAGTCTTTCATTTTTAGTGTCCTAAAATGTACCTCAGTACCGTTTTTGTAATACATATTAACCTTTGTCCAGAGAACCAAATCAGCTCTCTTTATGAAAAATGCTGAAGTCAGTTGGCAAATAATGTAAATATATAGAGAAATAAATGTCCAGCCAGTTCAATGACAAACAAAACAAAACAAAACACACACACACACACACACACACACACACACACAAAACAAATAAACGTTGAAAAAGAAACTCTTCTATTGTGGAAACAAAGCAGACAATACTAGCCACTGTTGTCATAATCTCATTTATTTGTCAATAATCCACACCTACTCTGCATATGCCATATCTTTTCTGGCACTGGACAAATTAGGCAGTTGAAGTAGAAAATAGAGGTCAATAACTCTTGTCTAATTACAAAATTAAAGTAGCAAATTCACTTACTATTCTCAGAAAGAACAACTGATTCTCTATATTCTGAGTTAGAGAAGTTCCAGATCCCCTGTTTTTAAATGTCCACTTGCCAGTAATCTCGTTCAAATAGGGGTTTCCTCTTTCCCCAGGAGCTCAATAAATCAATTCTGATAACACGCTCAGGGCAGGTTATTGTTTTTGCTTTTGTTACTTCTTATTATTTTCTAACTTTCTTTGTAGGGGTGGCAGTTCGCCAGTGAGCCAATATAATGTATTGTCTCCCCTCACACCCGCCCCCCCACACAGATAGATACACACATCCTAGACCTCATTATTTTGTCTAGCTACTATTTTCTTCAGCTTGCCTTTAAAACAGAAATGCCACAATTGAGAATTTGTTAGTCAATGATTTTATTTTCACTCTGGACATTCTCTGTTGAGCACTGAAATCAGCCCTTCACTGCCACCCAAGACTGAAACTTTCATTATAAAGATTGTCGATGACTAGAATTCACCAAATATAAATGCCAGTTGTCAATATTCATCTCTCTTGACCTCTCTGAGTTTGTTGAAGTTGCCCACATTTTCCTTACAATGCTTAGTTTTCCTGGATGCTGAACTAATCCTCTGGCCAGATCTCATTACTAATACTTTTCTGGGTGTTCCCTCTCAAATACCTTTGTTAGATTCTCCTTATTTTCCCAAGTTCCTGATTTTGGAGTACCCCAGGAGTCAGTTCTTAATCTTCTTTCTACCTATACTCATCTCTTCATGTATCTTCTTCAGTCTTATGGTTTTAAAAATAATTGTATTATTTTTCAACAAATTATCATAAAACAGGTGGCTTAAAAAAATATCATCCTAGAGTTCTAAAGGGCAGGGGCCTGGAATCTGAAATCTGCTGGCATGGCTGCACTCCATCTCTCCAGCTCCTTGAAGTTGTCACCATTCCTTGACTTGTGGCTGCATGACTGCCCCTTCCACCTCTGTCATCACATTCCCTCTTTCTTTGTATGTCAGTTCTCTGCATGTCTCTTACAAGGACACCTGTCATTGGATTTTTGGACCACTTTGATAATCTGGGACAATCTCTTGTCTTAGATCCTTAATTAAGTCCATCTGTAAAGAACTTTTTTTCAAATAAGTCATTATACACAGGCTCCCAGATTTCACAGACTCCAGTGGATAGCTTCTGGAGGATCATTTTTTGGCCTATCTCAATTATCTGTAGACTAGTAACTCCAACACGTAATTCTCCAACCCACACATTTTCCATGATATTTAGTTTCGTTTTCAAATATTTGGCTGACATCTTCATTTGCGAGACTCATAGGTGTCTCAAGAGGGGAAAAGAAAAAAAAAACAATTAAAAAAACCCTTACGACTAGTTTTATCAGTCAGGGTCCAACTAGAGGAGCAAATCAGAAGATATATATTAAGAGACATATTGCAAGAGATTGGCTTATACAATTTGAGGGACTGACTAGGGCAATTTCCAAATTACAGGGCAAGTTGAAGGGGGAGGTTGGAATTCCAGAGCACAAGATAATCTACTGTCCAGAGGTAAAATTTCTTTATCAGGGAAGACTTAGCTGTGTTTATAAGGGCTTTCAACTAATTGAATCAAGCTCACTTGGATTATCTAGGATATTGTCACTTCCTTAAAGTCAACCGACAATGGACTTTAATCATGTCTTCAAAATACCTACATGGCAACATCTAGATTAGTGTTAATTGAATAACTGGTGACTGTTGCCTAGCTGAATTGACTCATCAAAGAAAGCATCACATTACTCCTCAATCTGTTCATTATTAAGTCTACCCAATTTCAGTGTTTTACAACTCTATCTTTCTGTTCCTTAAGCTAAAAAAAAAGTAGTAGTATGTTTGACACTTGTCTTTCTCTCATATTCTACATCTGTTATTGCAAATACAAAATATATTCACAAACGTTCAGCTTCTCAGCATCTCTAGCAATACCTCTCTAGTCCAGGCATCATAAATACTCTCGTGAATTAATTTCTATGCCTTTTTAAGTGGTGTACAAGCTACCACAGATTATACTACATCGTCAGCTCTTATGATACTTTCCACTGATTTTTATCTTTTGGCTCAAGAACCTCTAAGACTGTGCCATTTCACTCCCAACAAGACCTCTCACCTGATGTACTCTCACTCTTCACCTTCTCAAACTAAATCTAAACCATACCGTGTTAAAAAACATTTTTAGCCCTCCATATTAATCTCTTAACACCTTAAAAATTTTTATATAAATAATCTTTTGACTTTTACATATAGAATTGCTTGCTCTATATCTCCCTGATCTAGAATATAATTATGATAAGATTTGGGTTATTGACATGTTTTATTCTAGTCACACCTCCAATGCTAGAAAAGTATTTGTTCAAAATAAATATTTGTCAAGTGAATAAAATAATTAATCATTGTGCAAAATTGTATTATAGGCAGTACCTTCAATGACACTCTTATAACAAATTTAGCCTGGTCTACTTTGGCAGTAACACAGTAGAGGAAAAGTGCTGTATTTTCCATGCAACACCATAAGCTTAAATTTTCACCAAAGTTCAATGGTGGAAATTTTCCTATTTTTGGAAAATTTAGTATTTTATCAGTGTTTAATATAAATAAATTGTAAAATCTCGCTTCTTGTAATGCTTTATTGATATAATTTATAGTTATATAATATAAAATGTCACCTGCATGCTTTGATTAAAAATTTAAAGAAACCTTAGTTGATTTTTCATCTGCATTTAAAAATAAACCACACCATGATAGATTAATTTAAATTTCTCATTGAATTTACAATTCATTTCAATATCCACAGTGACTTTAGGCATTTTTTACTTTTTATTACTGCTTTCTCCATTATGCTTAGCACTTTAGACATTTTTAAGCAAGAAATTAACAGTAGTCAATAGGTAATTTGTATAGCACTTAAATATATATCCATAAGTAGAAAATTGAAGATTTCAATAAATTTAAGAATAGGACCTAAGTCTCATTCGTTGATTCATCAAATAGTCATTGACTGCCTACATAAAATTCTGTTTGTGAATAACCCTGTACACTCTGCATGAGTGGAGACAGGTAAGTTTACCATAAGTGCTATGGTAAACATCAGATGATGAGTTGTGGTTAAAAATAAAGGAGATAGGAAACGAAGTATAGTGGGGGTTGTCATCTTTTTTTTTTTTAAGATTTTATTTATTTATTTGACAGAGAGAGAGGCAGTGAGAGAGGGAACACAAGCAGGGAGAGTGGGAGCCGGAGAAGCAGGCTTCCCGTCTAACAGAGAGCCTAATGAGGGGCTCGATCCCAGGACCCTGGGATTTTGACCTGAGCTGAAGACAGCTGTTTAACAACTGATCCACCCAGGTGCCCCAGGGATTGTTATCTTATGTAAAATGATTAGGGAAGACCTCTCAGATATAGTGACATGTATGCAGGAACCTCAATGAAGTAAGTCACTGAACCATCACATATCTGGGGTCAGGAACAGCAAGGAGATCATTGTCACTGGAGGAAATCCTCCAGAACAACAGCAGGAAATGGAATAGGAGAGGTGTCAGGAGGAGATCCTGATCATGCAGGGCCTTGAAAATTATTTCAAGGACTTGAATTTTATTTTGACATATTTTTTTGAGAATTGAATGACATGATTTTTTTTTTATATCTTGAAAGATAAGTAGGTGGTTAAACATGTAGGTAACTAAGTGTAGGATAGCAAGGAGACTTGTTAGACTATTGGCTTAGAACACGTTACAGTGGTGTAGGTTTCACTTTTATGGACAAGGAATCACTTATATGGGACAAACAATAGTATATCACTTCATATTATACTGGCAGCTCATAACACATTTGATCTTTTATTTTCCATAACTTGCAGGTTTAAAATATCAATATGCTACATCTTGGAAAATTATATTTAGTATTATATTTAATCACAATAAAATATACTACAGCATTTATTAAACCTGCATTGGTGAGGTTAATAAAACTTTTTTATGTCTGCCTATATTAGTAGGTTAATAACTCAAAAGAATAGTTATGATACACAATCAGGAACAATTTGAAATACTACATTGAATAGCAACAGAATAGCAGATTTATTATGACAAGCCTGTTTGGTGTAGTGTGAAATCATATTGCCACTGGATTTGACATTATACATTCTTTTTTATTATACTTCGAATAAGTACATCCAAATGATTAGAGTGGCTAATGGAATAAATTGATAAAGAGTGAATTTCTCTACCATCACCAAATTTCCTCATTATGTGTAAGTACTTTAGAAGTCTCTAAGCAGTGTATGCTCTTCTGTAATCATAACTTAATTGGCTCTATTAAATGTTTACTTTGGTTTCCAAAAATACTAATATTAAGTGAAAGAAATATAATACCCACATTCTTCCAGTCTATGGCATATTCTTTGAAAATATATAAATACGTTTACAAGCTGCTTTAAAATATTTGAGTTAACAGGACATCATTAAAAATAACTACATAAGTGCATAAGTTTAGAAATGTTATCTTTATGGCTTGAGAGAATTAAGCTACCTCTTAACACTCTAATGTTTTTAATGGGGAGTGACTCCCATAACCAAGAGAAAAATACTGTGATTGAAATAAAGTACCTTATAAATGAGATTTTAAATTACTGGGATCTAGACTCTGTTTTTTCTTACATATTATCCTTAAGGATAAATTCAAGACACTGAGAGTCTATTACTACTAGTAATGATAAGATTTATGGTATAAATTATGATAATGTTTGTTAATAATGTATACACCAGACAGGATAGTAACGCATACTTATGTGTGCTTGTGTGCACACATACAAAAAAAAGTTTAATTGTCACAGTAAGAATTGGAAGAGGCTCTATATTATTTTTATCTTAAGATGAGAAAAATGGTTCAGACCCGAGATTTGACCAAGACCATGACCTTAATAAATGGCAGCTCTGGAGCTGGGTCAACTTTATCCAACTCAAGAATGCTTTTTCTGAGCACTGTCTACAAATTATTGTATGAAAATTGGAAAGACATTTCTGAATATTTTCTTTCTTTTTCTAAGGTCAAGCACTTAATTGGTGACCTACCTGAGGGTATAAGCTATCTATTTTTTAAAAAGAAAAAAACCATTAAACTTTTATGAGCTACAGTGAAAGAACTTGTTTATAATGACTTATCTGTGAAGGATATTGAGCTAAAGATACCTAAGGGCAAATAGTGTTTTCTCAAAACTTGGAGATTTTCTAAGATTTTCCTCTGAAGAAGCTGTTCTAGAATTGCTTATGCAAGTTAGCTGAGTTAGTGAAATGGATTATCATGTGCACCAGCAGGGAGACATAAATACTAGGTTTATTATTGTTGCCAATAAATAATTATATTTTTTACTCTAAAGTATCCTGAATCATTTATTTACATTTACTTCCAAAGTTCTTTTGAGCAGCCTGTAAGAAATCCTTGGTTTAGATATAGAGGTAGCATGTGAAAAAGATGTGTGAAATATTAAAATATGTACACTGCTTTATGAAGATACTATAATCATAGCATTTTTCTTTTCCGTGCTTAGTTTGTTGCTTATCAAAGAAATATCTTCTTGGCCAGATAGCGGGCAAGAGGAAAGTTACCCTACTTTTGGAGCACCAGGGAAAATATCAAATGTTCAAGGTCACAAAAATGATAACATTCATTGAGACTTGGCACATATGACATATATGATTGGAACTTTGAATATAAAACAACCTAATAGGGAAAATAATACCAGTCTATAGTATAATTACTAAATATTGAAATCAGCAAATTTATCTAAAATATCTTTTTATTTATACTTGATAAATTATCAAAAATGTAGCCTTAAATTTTTTTCAGAAGAAATTGTCTTTATATTGGCTCTTTATGAATGTAGGTATGTTTTCTTGATATACTGACAAAAAAAAACCTTGGGAATTTTTTTGAGAAATTCTGTTTTCCTTGATTTTGGTTTTGTCAGAGGATCCCCACTAGACAATATATTAGAATAATAAAAATAGTAATAATAATAGTAAATTATTTCAATGAGTTGAAAAGCATTACAAATAAGAATTCATAACTTCATAATGATATGAAAAATAATTGATGGCTACTGGGAGCCATTTTATGCAAATGGCTAAGTATATATAAAGAGAAATAAGTATGTGTAATGTCTTTCTTATACTGACTGTATCTAAGGGCAAAACATTTGATGAGGGCTGGTTGCTTTATATTTAAAAGAAGAATCATGAATAATAAACTCAGGAAAATAGAAAGATAATATTTTACAACCCTTGATGGAAATTAGTTGAACCAAGCAATAGTTATCAACATCTGCCAAATCACTTGGTGATAGGTTGAGTTGAACTTTTTTTTTTAAGATTTTATTTATTTGACAGAGAGAGACACAGCAAGAGAGGGAACACAAGCAGGGGGAGTGGGAGAGGGGGAAGCAGACTCCCCGCCGAGCAGGTAGCCCGATGCGGGGCTTGATCCCAGGACCCTGAAATCATGACCTGAGCTGAAGGCAGAGGCTTAACGACTGAGCCACCCAGGCGCCCCTGAGTTGAACTTTTTAATGAGTGGATCAGACAAACATTACCAGAACTCATTATTCTGGAGTATGTTTAAATTCCAAAGGTAACTTCAGATAAACCTTTGGTTTTAAAATTTTAAGTATCGAAGCACCCTCTTCTCCAGAAATTACCAAAATAACAGAAAGATAAGAAATTTAACATCAATATTTAACAAACTTGGAAGTATCTACAAGTAGTACAATATATTGTAAATGAATGAATCAATTATTGAATAAATGAATGAATCCCAAATGAAGTATATACAATAGCAATAGCAAAAGTAAAGCAATGGTAAATATATATTGCTATCTCAACACAAATATTCACTATAAGTGATCTGGTACAGCCATTGCTGAATATCTAATCTGCCATAGTAAAGACCAATCCTTAGCCCGGACTATGGCTGAATTCCCCAAGATTATTGACCAGGTTCCTGAAGGCAAATTGACAATATTATATCCTTAAAATTGTAGCATGAGCGGCACTTTTTTCTTACTAGGATAGACTGAATATTTTTGTATGTGTGTTTCCTCTCTGCAATGTTTCTGACAAAACTACAGACACCTTACCCACTATCATAGCATTGCATACAGCAACACTTTTTTAAAATAATTTTTTATTGTTATGTTAATCACCATACATTACATCATTAGTTTTTGATGTGTTCCATGATTCATTGTTTGTGCATCACACCCAGTGCTCCACGCAGAATGTGCCCTCTTTAATACCCATCACCAGGCTAACCCATCCCCCCACCCCCCTCCCCCCCAGAACCCTCAGTTTGTTTTTCAGAGTCCATCAACTCTAATGGTTGGTCTCCCCCTCCGACTTACTCCACTTCATTCTTGCCCTCCTGCTATCTACAGCAACACTTTTAATCAAAGAACTCATCTGACAGTAAATGAAGTGTGGCAATGTGTCCTCACTCTTGGAATTCACAGGGATTGCCATGCCCCTCATCATCTTGAAGCAGTTAGCTTAATGGAATGGTGGAAGAGTCTTTTGAAGATTCAGTTACAATGCCAGCCAGGTGGCACCTTGCTGGGCTGGAGCAATATATGCCGGGATGAGATATATGCTCTAAATTAGCATCCAAAGTATGATGTTATTTTTCTCATATCCTGAATTCATGGGTCTGGGAATCAAGGGATGGAAATGAAAATGCCTTCTCTCCTTCATATCCTAGAGATTCAGTAGCAAAGTATTTGCTTCCTGTCCCCATGACTTTAGAACTCTGCTGGACTAGAGCTCTTAGTTCCAAAAAGAGGAATACTTCTACTTGAGGACACAATCATGATGCCAATAAACTAAAACTTAAGACTGCCACCTGGTCACATTGGATTCTTCATGTGATTGAATCAATGAGAAAAAAAATAACAAAAAAACTTATTCTGATTCTGGGTGATTGATCCTGAGTATCAAGGGGAATTAGGCTGCTACTCTACAATGGAGATGAGGAGAAGGAGTGTTTCATTTATACCTGCAGAGACAAACATTGTTACCCTCCCAGGGATTTATTTGGATGTCAAGACAGTTGACACAACACACCCACCCATAAATATGAATAAAGTATATTTAGTACTCACAACAAACTGGAGACTCTCACTGAGCTGAAGGGCTCATAAAGGAGTCAGATAAAAAAGAGAGGAAGGGGTATTCAGCATTCCCACAAACAATCTGGAGGTTTCAACTAGTTGAAATTCCCACAGATAATGCAAAATCAAAGGACATGTGATGGGCTTTTAAATCCCTTGGTTTCCCAATGTAGAGCATGCAGAGGATTAAAGATATTAATGCTGAAACATCAAAAATGGAGTCAGCCTCTTAATTAAAATGGCATCCCCAGAGCATCTCTTAGTACTCTCTTAGTCTGTGATTAAAGTCATTGAAAAAAGGTACGACAACCCAACAACCAAGGTAAGACTAATAATAATTCCCCAGAATCTTGGGGTGCCTGGGTGGTGCATCTAACCCGCATCTGGATCCCGGGTTAGTGGTGAGTATGCTTAAAGATTATTTTCCTCTGCCCTTCCCCCAGCTCTCTCTCTCTCTGTCCCCCACTCTTTCTCTCTCTCAAATAAATAAATAAATAAATCTAAAAATAATAAATAATGGTCCAGAATCTTTAGGAATGAATGTTCAGTAACCCTGCTGAAACAACCAACTGAGGCATTCACTAGGTGTATAAGATGTATGAAATGGATAGAATTAGTCTTAAATGTGAACTATGTAACCAGTTCCAGAAATGAGGACTGTAACAGTCACAACAGAATGGTTAAAATGAAAAAGAGTGAAAATACCAAATTTTGGCAAAATATTAGTCACAAAGAATTCCTGGAAATGGCACTGTGGAAAACAATTGGGCACTTTTTTATAAGTTAAACATACACATACCTTGTGACTCTGTATATATTCCCAGATATTTATTCAAGAAAGAGAAATTCACAGAACTATAGGCAATTTATAAAAACAAACCCCCATTGTCCATTGGTCAAGAGAGTTAATAGTGGGGTGCCTGGGTGGCTCAGTTGTTAAGCGTCTGCCTTTGGCTCAGGTCATGATCCCAGCGTCCTGGGATTGAGCCCCGCATCGGGCTCCCTGCTCTGCGGGACGCCTGCTTCTCCCTCCCCTACTCACCCTGCTTGTGTTCCCTCTCTCGCTGTCTCTCTCTCTGTGTCAAATAAATAAATAAAATCTTTAAAAAAAGAGAGAGAGAGTTAATAGCTAGTAAAGGCCTGACATCCCACGGTCACTCAGATTTGATGGCTCCTTTTTAGATTAAGCTGAAACAATAGAGTCAGTTTTAATATCCCTTAGACAAGTGCTCCTATAATGGAACATTTTCCTTTATGAGATAAACTTCATTTTATTCTGAGAATATGTTTCACATTTGATTTGAAATTGATCCACTCAAATCATAACACCAGTTACAGTTCTTCACTTTGGCGCTTTGTTTCTTAAAAAGGCCACAATTTAAATGACTCTAGGGCAATTTATAATTTATCATCTAAAATTATTTTTTAGTGTTTATTTTTGTTGTTTCTAAGTGCATAATACTTTTGAAGTTAAATTTAAATATTGAGGATAGGAGTATATATTTAGACCCATGTAGATATATGTTAATAGTTTTTATAGATATATTATTAACTGACAGTGTGTAGGAAAAAAGAATAAATATACATAGTTTTCCCTTTGATACCTAATCACTATATTAGATTTAGTTTGTTTATGAGTATATATTGAGGCTGACTGAGACATAGAACTGAACAATATGCCCAAGTTTTCCTTATAGCATTAAAAATAGGTTATTGTGCAATGCCCATATTTGAATATTGGTCAAATCACTATAAGTGCATCATTTGGAATTTACAGAATTCTCAGAAATTTTATTTCACTACTTAGATATTCTGAACAAATTAGGAAGGAGAGACAAACTGTAACAAAAAATATACTGTACATTTAAGTGTAAAATTAAATACAAGAGGTATTTTTTTTAATTTGGAAGGATCAGATGCTTCTAAAATTACACATAAGAATTAAAATTGTTAATGTATCAGCTATCATCAATATATGCATACTGATTATATGTATATATATATACATATATATGATTGTACATGTATATATAGATAGATAATGTGCAAGTGGGGAGGAGTTATAATTGATTTAATTATGTTTTTGTAGTAAAATCTGTATTTTGAAATTAAGTGTTTTATAACTCTGTTTTAATTTCAAAACAAGAGGCTACTTTTGGAGTTGCCAATGCTCTTATGTTTTCATCCCGAGGTAACTGTACAGTTGAGAGGGAAATATCCGGGTTTTGAAACAGAACCATTGTGCTCTTTTTTATAATTCTCCACTCCCTCTTCCTGGCAGGATTCTGAGAACATACGTAAATCACCACCTTCTATACAGAAAGGCCCAGGATGGCCCACAGGTCGCCAGGGAAGGTTACTGATGCCCATTGTCTCTCACAATTTCTGTGGAGTTGGAACAAATTTAGAAATACACAGAATTGTTTTAACTTAAAAATTTCACTTAATTATTTTATAGATTTAAGGATAAATGCTGGAACATATTAGGAGTGTACAAAACATATCATGCAGACACAATAGTTTATGCTGCAATATATAAACAATGGACAATTGCCTGAAATGATGTTTTTATATATATTGAAAAAGGTCATGACTGTTGGACATTAAAACAAATTACTTAATTTTTAGGCCAAGCAATCTGGTATTATTAGGGCAATAAGTTTCCTTTTAGAGACATGTATTTAACTTCTGATTACATTTACATATTCACTTCCTATTTTATGTATACTGGAAATTTCTAAAAAATCCATTATTTAGGCACACTGATGCTCTAATAGTTACCCTTTCTTTCTTTTTCTTTAAGGATTTTCTTTAATTATTTATGCAAGAGCGGGGGACGGGGTGGCAAAGAGAGGGGGAGACAGCATCTCAAGCAGACTCTGTGCTGAGCACAGCCCCTGAGGTGGGGCTCAATCTCCCAGCCCTGAGATCATGACCCAAGCCAAAATCAAGAGTCAGACACTTAAGGACTAAGCCACCCAAGCATCCCAGTTATTTTTTTAATCACAGAGTTTTGAAATATGAGAACTATAACTGATCATATAATGACTACCCCATTAACCCACTTACTCATATACTCTCAAGTGTAACAAAGGCAAATCTCCAAGTAAACAGAATATACATTCTTAAAACAAAATAATATAACTGACAAGATTTCAAATCTGTTTTATATAAGCAATCAGGTCTTTGCCTTGGCCTGACCTGAATGTGTGGTCTGCCATGCCCACTCTTCACATCTTCCTTGCTCTGCCTGCCTACAGGATCGTGCACAAGCAGATCTACTCTCCGGACAAGTATTTCCGCAAGTACTACAAGTACCGGCATGTAACCCAGAGAATTTTCCAAACAAGTACCAACAACCCATCTGATATCTGAAGAGGATTGGAGGAAACTTGGTGTCCAACAGAGTCTAGGCTGTGTTCATTACATGACTCATGAGCCAGAACCATATATTCTCTTTAGAACACCTTTTCCAAAAGATCAACAAAAATGAAGTACAAAATCTGGGGATCATCAATTAAATACATTTTCAGAAAAAATGTATCTGTGTATATAAGGTAGTATTCAGTAAATACTTGAAAAATATACAAATAATTCATCCATACCTGTGCAAGAGCTTTATTTTTCACAACAACAGAGCACAGTTGAATGCAACTGCAGGTAGGTTACTGTAAGATGCTTAAGATAAAATTTTTGTAGTCAGTTTTTCTCTTAATGTAAGTGCCTGTTTGGCTTTGCCTTTTACTTTTGTTAAATAAAGTTTGTATGTTGTGTTTATTAAAAAAATCTGTTTTGTATAACTAGAATTGTGTAAGATGCCTTCAAATAGTTGTTTTGCAAAAAATCATGTTTTAGCAGATTGTCATTATAAATATATATGTAATAAAAACCATTTTATTGACATATACATAATAAAACTGAATTCTCTGACTGCATTTGTTTAAAGCTGAAGACATCTTAATTTTAAAAGATTTTAATTTTTTATTTATGAATTTGGGGTGTGGAAATCCAACATCTAATATAAATTCACTAGAGTAAATTAACTCAAATACCTAGGACTCAAAACTTTAGAGTAGCATCAATCAATCAATCAATCCAGAACCGATTTGTGGGTGGGGTGTTTTAAACTATAGAGAATCAAGAATAAGGATTACAGTGGACTTCTTGACAGAGACCATGTAAATAAAAGGAGAGTCAAGGGAAATATTTACAGTGTTAGAAAAAAAAAAGAACAACAAAAGACCTAGAATTCTTAGAATTCTTTATCCAGCAAAAATGCCATTCAAAAGGAAAGCAGAAATAAAGACTTCCCATACCTTGAGTTTGAACTCCGTGAGTAAAGAAACCAAGTCATGTGGTCTGATAAAACCCCAGTGCATAAAATTGTATCCAAAGCATAATTTGTCCTAAAAATTGCTTAAGGAAGGAAAGAGGTGGGCAACATAGAAAGTCGGGAAAGAAGGCAAGAAGAAAGAGATGGAGGGAGGGAAGAAGGAAGTGAAATTAATGTACCACATGAATCTTGATGTGTGCTTTGAGTAAATTGATTCAGGCTGGCTCATTTACTCATGGAGGTTAAAATGGAATGGAATAAGTTGGGAGATCTTTTTGCTTGTTTTCTATTTAGTTTTTGAGATATTTTAAGGTACTTATCATAGATACTTGACAATTGATGTAGCTATAAATTAGTTGCAGAAAACATTTTTTTGGTACTTATAAGCTATAAAACAGTTGTGAAACACACTAACTGAAGTATATATTTAAGAAAAAGAACGTCAACATTGACTACAGAAAACTGTTTCATTTGCACCACACTCCAGCACTAAAATTGGTTTAGAAGTAGTACTACGTCTGTCAATCTGGCTAAATATTTGTTCTGAGTTACCCACCCATTACGGAAGAAAGGGAAAGACAGAACTTGATATAAATAGCTTAAAAAAAAAAGATATTCGAAGAGGTAATAAAAGTCTGCTAAGTCTACCTCTCCATCCTAAAATTAATTTGAATTGAGGCTAGAACAGTAGGGATATAGTATACATGTCCATAAGCTCTGCCCAAAGGATGGATACCCATTTCAACCTGCAACTGGGAACCCGAATCTTTGATCAGCTATGAGTTGGAGGAATGAAACACATACTTCTATTCTGAGATGTTGAGAAGTGGAGGCAGTGTCCTCTAACTAGTGTCCTACTGACTTCATCTGAAGGCAAAAGCAAATCTTTATTGCAGGGATGTTTCTCTAGTATAGATGTGTAAGAGTTGCAAATATTCAAATCAAAGTGTGGATTTACAAAGTTCACCTGGTATAAGATAAGGCAATCCACTATAAGTGAAATTTGGCTAGAGATGGAAATAATATATCTAAAATACCAAAGTCTGAGTGAATTAAAGTTATGATATAAAGACTATAAAGGACATACTCATGAAAATTTTGAAGAAATAAAAGAAGCAATAAAAAATATTCCTTCAAAAAGATTATGAGGAATTAGCTCTTAAAATGGATTTTCTATATGTAAAGTATGTAATTCAATATATTAGTTAAACAGCATATTAAAATGAACTAAAACAGGAAAGAGCCAAACAAATTAAATGTATCCAAAGATAATTGAGCGTCAAAGGCATAGATATACAGAAGATGAAAAAAAAAAGATATATGAAGAATAAATTGAGATTTAATGTATATCATCAGCATTTCAGATGTAGAGAATAGAAAGAATGGAAATAGAATAATATTTTAAAAGATAATGTTTGGGTTTTATACTATATCTGAAACAGGATTAACAAAATGGAACTCAAGCCTGAACACACCATATGAAATTATAAATCACCAACCTGACAAAAACAAATATTTAACACAGCAACAAAGAGAGAGATTATGTGAAAGGAGTCAAAATTAAAACTGTAGCAAGGACAGATGACCCAAACAGGGGAATACTGTCATCAAAATATTGAGAGAAAATAAGTATTAAACTAGAATATGTACCCTAATATTTTCCTTTTAATCTCTGGGTTTAGTCACACTTCATGCTCTGGGTTCCTGGAAGTTTTTGGTGAGCATCAACCTGCTCTCTTGGGCTCTACCTTTACTTTGTCTCAGCCCTTGGGGGTCTTCGGCAAGGGATTAGAGGATGGAAGCATGGAAGTCCTTAGGTTTTCTCTCTATCAGTTCATAGGTGATGGAGCTCCTTCTTTCAAAGTCCTCAAATCATTTGCATTGATCCTTTCCTACAGCTATAGCTCTTCCTGGATCTAGTTTCCTGCCCCATTAACTCTTCAGGCCTTGAGGTAGAAACTTCTCCCTGATGTTTCCAGCCCTGGAAAGCTTCATTATACCTCGCTGGTTTTCATTATCTGATCACACCTTGGTACATAGTCTGTTCTGTATTATTCTATTCGAGTATTCATTTTGTTTCTATCAAAACACCCAAAATAATATTATAAGATTTAAATAGCAATACATAGTGATAACATAGTTGACTGCTAGAAAATTTAATAAGGGAATATCTAGAGGAAAAATATCAGTAAGAAGGAAAAATTTAAATAATATAAAATAAAAAGCTATGGGGGCCTGGGTGGCACAGTCAGTTAAACGACCAATTCTAGGTTTTGGCTCAGGTCGTGATCTAAGGGACATGGGATCGAGCCCCACATGGGGCTCCACACTCAGCACAGAGGCTGCTTGATATTCTCTCTCCCTTTCCCTTTGCTCTTGCCTCTTATGCTCTTTCTCTCTCAAATAAATAAATATTTTTTAAAAAAAGCTTTATACAAATTCTTTAGAAATTTTTTGTAAATCCTCTGAATAAAGTCTAGTATCTGTAACAAAATAATAACAATACTAATAAGAACATTCAATATTCGGGCACCTGCGTGGCTCAGTTGGTTAAGCAACTGCCTTTGGCTCAGGTCATAATCCTGGAGTCCCAGGATCGAGTTCCGCATCAGGCTCCCTGCTCAGTGGGGAGTCTGCTTCTCCCTCTGACCCTCCCCCCTCTCGTGTTCTCTCTCTCATTCTCTCTCTCTCTCTCAAATAAATAAATAAAATCTTAAAAAAAAGATCTTAAAAAAAAGAACATTCAATATTCTATGAGGATAAAAAACGCAAATGCTGACCACAAAAATTAAGGTATTTGGATGAAAATGATCCTACTTAAAATGTTCTAACATTTTCATTACTGAGGAGAGACATTTAAATTTCAATTTTGCAAAAATAAATAATAAAAAATAAATTTCAATTTTGCTATGTTAAATATGTGGCAAAATTCTGAATCTATTACGAGACATCTTATGTACAAATTACAAATAGTAGATATAAATAAATATGAAATAAAAAAGAAAACAGACAAGATTCACTTATCTCAAAAAAATGAACAGAGGGAAAAAGAAGTATAGACAGAGGATCACAAATAAACCACAAAAAGACAAATACTGCATAATTCCACTTAAGGTATCTGAAGTAGTGAAACTGATAGCATCAAATTGTGGAATAGGGGGCACCTGGGTAGCCCAGTCGGTTAAGCATCTCCTGGTCATGATCCTAGGGTCCCAGGATCAAGGCCCCATGTCGGGCTCCCTGCTCCATGGAGACCCTGCTTCTCCCTCTCCCTCTTACCCTCCCCCTAGCTCATGCGTACTCTCTCTCTCTCTCTCTATCTCTATCTCAAATAAATAAATAAAATCTTTTGAAAAATTGTGGAATATTTGGTGCAGGGAGTAGGGGAGGGAAAAATGTGGAGTCATCAACCATAAGGCATGAAGTTTCAGTTAAACATGAGAAATACTTCTAGAAATCTACTGAGCAATATTGTACCTATAATGTATACCTAAAATTTTGTTAAGAGGGTAGATTCATGTTAAGTGTTCTTACCACAATGAAATAGATTTTAAAAAGTATATTTTATCTAAACAGTTGTAAGAAAAAGTAGAAATGATTGAATAGTTCTACTGTTTAAGAAAATAAAGAAGAATTTATATCAACTCAGACTGAAAATGAGTTATGGATAGTATCCAGTGGGTTGTTTATGAAAGAGTGGCACAGAGAGGGAAGGACATGTTATTTTTTTTCCTCATGACAATGAACAGAGTCAGAAGCCAAAAATGAAACACAATACGTAGTAAGAATAGTATTAAAAAATAGAAACCTCCTTTTGGACAGGAGATATCACAGATATAAAGAGATGGTCGGGAATTCATAGAATGTCGGTATGAATTCAGTCATATGGGCGAATGTTCCTTAGAGGAATATGGTTCATCTTTATTATGTTCTCAACAACCTGACTTTCTGAGTCCTCTTAATTTTTCTAGGAAATTACATTGGATACAAGAAACCTCCATACTCAGTGGGCTGGAAAAGTGACTATCTTCATTTTGTTAGGCAGTCAGCCAAGGGGCAGCGTATCTATAATTGTAGAGGTAAGCACAGAGATGTGACTCTTAGAAAGTCTCACTTCTAAATTATAAATAAAATAAACATTCCACAAATCTTGTCCAACACCAATATTTAACCTAGCATCGTGGGTTGTCTCCGTTAATCTTATAGGCTGAGCTTTAGAGTTATGGCCAGGTCTCTAAAGGCTGAGACGCAGGAAAAGTTGTCTAGACTCTTACTGAGGGACTCATAAAACACAGAAATGATATTTCAAACACCACAGTTGGGAACCTTTTAACAATTCAGGAATGAATATTCTTTACTTACAGAAATGAAAACCTAAATAGACAGGCTATTCTGGGTCAGGTTCTCTATGTACCATTTTGCTGATATAGCCAGAGCACGAGTGCAAATTCAGACGGTCCTTATTTTAACGTTTATCACTCTGTACCTCCTACATACTTAGGTACTCAGGAATTGCTTATATAGGTTGCACAGATAAGTCAAAATCTTTTATGGCAGGAACTTTAAATTATTCCCACTTATTTTTTTCCCTGTTTATTACACCTGCTTCATTCCAAAAAGAATTTAATGCAGCAATGTATCGGTTAGTTGCTGATATGTAAGTTACAAACGACAATTTAGCTGCTGGGAAGTTTATAATAATCGCCAACCAAAATATGAATGGTAAATTTTTTCTCCATACATGCACCCATAAATAACTCTAATCCACTCTGAATTAATAAAATAAAATGAGCACTTTGAAAGAGGAAAAACAAAGTTCTATTTTTACCATCTCTTAACCATTATGATTTTTTAATATCTCTTATTTATATGCTAATAAAATTGAGTAAAAGTTTTGTTATCTGCAGTAATAGATATCCACAATGGCACTACTTTTTACAGTGCATTTCAGCGTATTAAATTTTGAGAAATATAAATTTTTCTGAAGGACTATAAAGAGGTAAATAAATATGTTAGTATGACATATTTCTTACAAAATTATCTTTAAGGTTTCATATTTCTTTAATGTCCTATATATAAATTAAAATTTCTTTTAAATGTTTTTATTCTTTTCATAAATATAAAATTAACTACTGTTTTGTCTCATTAATGTGTTGTATTATATTTATGGACATGATATAATTGTAATTTTTATTGTATTACATTAGCCTTGGTGTCTTAAGATGTAGTTGTTGGCTTTACAATTTCAGAAACTCAGTTTTATCTTTTCGTTATGAATTATCAAACTCTAGAGGAGGGGAAATTCACTAGTGAAATGAATTTGAGACTGGCTGATAAGTTAAATGGCAATTTGTCTATTTAAAATATGTTATAAATATCATCTGATCACTAGAATGGAGAGGTAGTAAATTTATGATCCCCAAAAGTAGTGTAAGTATAAAGATAGTTCAGTATTCATAGAGAAGAAGAAATAAATGTGACTTATCTTAAGGTAAATTTCCAACCACTTACTTACCTCTGGTGAATTTCCCTTTTCTATTTCAGGAATAAATCTGTTGCTTATGAACAAACAATGAGTTTAAGGTTTTAGAGAAAACTTCTTTGAGACACAAAAACCAATACATGATTTTTAGCTTACTTTTTCTGATACATTAGAAAGCCCATCATTTTTCTCTGTAAAAAAGCATGTAAGAGTTTTCAGGGTTATATATTATTTTGCCTCAGTAATAGCTATATGTGTAATTCTATTTTAGAAAAACATCCTGATTTCCACACACACAAAATCACCTACAAACCATAGCTAAAGATGTATTAATTTTGGAAACATCCCCACATCCCTTTTTAAAGTAAATCCTAGTTATTGTATCAAAAGTGACAATTCCTAAACTCATATTCATACTTTAGAGCTTTTGTTGTGTCTGGAATTAAAAGTCAACCATGGTTTAACTATACACATATTTACTTGATCTTTTAAATTTTCAACAAAACAAATTTTTTTAAGTTAACAATACATTGTAAAATTATTTTTTGTCTTTTTTTAAAATTTGTTATTGTTATGTTAATCACCATACATTACATCATTAGTTCTTGATGTAGTGTTCCATGATTCGTTGTTTGTGCGTAACACCCAGTGCTCCACGCAAAACGTGCCCTCCTTAATACCCATCACCAGGCTAACCCATCCCCCCACCCCCTCCCCTCTAGAACCCTCAGTTTGTTTTTCAGAGTCCATC